>NC_142197.1:6442500-6746875 GCF_026936395.1 Plectropomus leopardus
CTGCTTTTACTTTAACATTCAGCTCTGCACATTAGCCAAATACTTGTGAACGTGTGATAAATCAAACCACGGAAATAACCAACAAACTGTACGTTTTTCTCTTACACTAAGCAGCTGATGAATCACTCGATTAAATCCACATTTGTGGTGGAGCAGAAGTTAAACAGCTTCATTTGCCAGCAAATTCGTTCAGTTAATCAATTCTAGTCATTAGGACCTGTGTCATTCTCTGGTGCTGGGGACAAGCTACAGATCTTATGCCAGCCTCTTGGTTAACCCCTTGAAACCTGAGAAAATTGGCTTGACTTATTTAAAAAAAACACATTGGAAGGCAATGAGCAATAAAAGAAGAAATGACACAAAAAAATTGTAAAAATTAGTAAAAAAGTACAAGAAAATAACATTAAATTAGTGTAAAAAACAGTGTAAACAACCTAGAAAAGTGCCTCAAGATTTAGAATACTTCTGCAAAATAATTTTAGATATGTAATTGTGGTAATTATAAGTATAGCTTTTCCTTAGCTTTCTTCCTTTCCCCTAGACATTTAACCCTCACCTTTTTAAAATAGTAAATCTATGTACTTCTTGCAATTTGTGAAACATTTCAAGTTGCTCGTTGCCTTTTTTCCCTATGTTTTGACAAAAATTGCACCAATTTTCTCAGTTCAAAAGTTGAAATACTTGTGAAAGATGCCTGAAAGCAGCACACGAAAAGTGATATTGCTCCATATTTCAAAGTGCTAAAGAGGATGTCCTGAACAGGCATTAGGTGAGAGAATTAATTGGAGCATGATGAAGAAAATCTGAACACTCATAAAACATTTAAAACTCAACCTCAGACTTCCCTCACATGATTTTATGGCATACTGTCAAAGGAAAGCCAGAACGCTTGGTTAAAAACTAGCAGACCACCCACAAACATATCATGCATGTCTGATAATGACTGACACGTCCTACACTGTCACCAAAGAAGCACCCACATCAAGATGGGCGCGCTTTAGCATGCATTTTCTTAATACCTTCATGATGTTGGTTAACTATTTTCTCTGTAGCAAACCAAACCGTATACGACCGATGGCACAGTGAAAACAAAAGTGAAACCCACAGAAATAAAAGCAGCAAGTGGGAGAGATCTAATTTAAGATCTGCTGACAGATGGAGTGGGAGATGTTGTGATTTTTACCTATAACATGAAACTGAATTTGCACCAGGGTGGGCGTCCTTTGGGTTTCTGTTATGCATAATCAACACAACTGGCTGTCAGTCAAGTGTTCGTTAAAGGACTGATTCATCCACAAAATGGCCATTTGTATATCAGTTAGTAACGCTATGTTACATTAATTTTTTGGAGAAAATTTCTCTCACATTTCCATAGAAAACAGACAAATATTGACAAGGGTACAGCAGCAACAGCAAAACTATATCAAAACTGTTTACAAACTCACAAAACCTGTGAAGTATAATCCAAGTCTCAATTATCTTGCCTTATGCGGTTATGTACTTTCTAAACATGCATTTTTCAGTCCCTCCAGGAATTTGTGGGCTATTTTGGGGATTGCTGCAGCCTGAAATGCTGCTAGCATTTCTAAAAAGATACAATGCATGTTGTGATGTTTACAGGTTGGTTAACATTTGACACTGACCTGTTAAGCTCACACTGATAGAACAATGTTAGTAGACATTCTGTTCTATACCAAGCAACTGTTTTGTGTTTAGTTTTTGGAAAGCAATTAAACAGCTGATAATGCTTCTATTTCTGTAGTATTTTCTTTGTTTAAAACCTACTGATTTCTGCATGATGAATTAATATAGAAGTTGTGTAAGGCCAACCAAAATGTCTGTCTCTGGGGGCATTTTGGTGGTCTACAGTGGAACGAACATGTAATTGCAAATTCCCCAGGGTTCTAAGTCTGACAATGGGCCATTGCTGCATGTCGTCGCCAGTATCTCTCTCTCCGTATTTCCTGTCTCTTCCCCATTGTCTTCAGTCAAATGAGGGAGACAATATCCCCCCAAAATACAAATTTTGGGAGCATTCTGCCAAGAACTTGCATCACTGTAAATTTTGTCCTGTGACAATAAGCCTTCCCACGACCCCCTCACTGTTGGGCAACACTACTAACCACTAAGCTTCTGCTGTTTTGTGAACAAACATGAGTAGCAATGTTATCTTCCAAGAATAATTTATCCAAAAAGTTGGAACTGACAGTATTTCTCTCTTGCATGGGTCAAGTAAATCGATAGATTTGCACACTAAATATTTACAAAAATGAATATGCCGTGATGCATACACAGCCATGGCATTAGCAGCTTCACTTGGCCACATGCCTAAGAGGAAGCAAGCTGTCAAGGAGGTCACTTTTCTGCACAACATCCAAGACAACAAGACGGAGGAAAATCAGAAATGGAGAGCACTGCACTTGTCATTTAGGAGGCACAGAGGCCCCGCAGTGACCTGAAATCAACGACACGTAAACATGGTGACATGCAAGCTGTGGCCACATAAACAAAGTCCTCAATTGAAAAACGGTCTTCTTCTCAAGCTATTCAACATGCTGCAGGTTACAGATCTGTGGAAACACAGATTCACAGCTTGACAGTTTTTGTAGTAAAAAATCAGCACACATAAACACTTGAAACAATTACCACAATATTAAAACCAAATTTTTGCCACCATTATCCCCTCACCCCCATCACTGAACACTGTGCCTGGACTGTCTCGCTCTCTCTCCTAGGGTTGCTATGACAACAACAGCGTTGACAAGGGAAACAGATACACATGAACACACAGCGGCCTCACGTTCAGGGCACACGACTATCTGGCTGGAATCCTTGTCCAAATTTGGGCCGTTTACAACGCCATACATGGCCAGAGCTGAAGAGCGCCTGCAAAGGCCTCACTGAGCTTATCTGACTGTGTGTGTGTATGATGTCTTCAGTTGTGTGTGTGGGAGCTCAGAGTTCCTCCAGGTGCAGACGGACTTGTTCTTAGAAATCTGACTTTGTTACCGGGCAGACAACTAAGCAAGATATTACTGTGACAGTACGCTGCACTCACTGATAGTAAAATGTCACCCTCGAGGGTTTGTTAGCTGGACGTCACCATCATGTGCAAATGATGTGGTTACTCCTGTGCCAACAAATGGCAGCTTGTGGTCCCCATCCAAGTTCACAATTTGGTAATGTCAGCAAAAGCAGACCTGTGGTTCAAGTTTAAGTATCTGGACACCCACAGCTTCTAACAGGATAAGTGTAGCTACTATCACATTAACTCTACCATTATGTAATGAGCTCCATTTTTCCCAATGAGGGTGCAGGAGTATGTGGTTATTTTCCATGGGCAATCACACTCTTTGGTTCATGTGTTGCTGTGCCTGTTCTCCAGAAGTGTATTATAATTACAACACAAATGTGAAGCAAAGACCTTTTGAAGTGTTAATTATTTATTCAGACATACCTTGATATGTATGACTTACATTAAATTGTAGCCTACTCTGTACTGTCCTTGCGCTGTTTCAGTTTTTGGATCATAAATACAGAATACTGACTGGTAGGGCTGCATGATATATCTTTTTAGCATCAACACCGCAATGTTCACATGCACAAGAGTCGCAACACAGTTAGCGCAATGTCAAGAAAGGCAAATTAACTCAAACATGTAACTTTTGAGGCACTTGATACAAAAATGTTTCTCATTTTCCATGACTAATGAAACCGGCTAAGCCTCCCCCCTTTAAAACAGGTTATGTATATATATATCATGTGACGTAGCCAGGTGGCATTTAAAGTGAGACTTTCCAGTGTGTGTTTGTAGAGGAGGACTGGCCGGGAAGTGCTGCAGACAAAGTAAAGTGCATGCTTTTCTAAAGCGACAGTAAACAGCATAAAGTATCAAGATAAGCTCAGATTCCAATAGAATGACACTAAAAAGGGCCATGATTTGTATCAAGGCAATACATACCGAAAAAGAAATCACAGCATTTTCAGTTTTTCCTTCTATCATGCAGCCCTACTGACTGGTCATTTCTTTTTGGATGGATGAATAATAAATGTGCATCTTGTCCATCAGAGCACCTTCAGCCATCATCTTTGAGGTGCGTTTAAGTACATATTTTGACAGAAGACTGTATGCATTCAATCAGTCAACCTTGATTAAGTGTATCAAGTTCCTTATATATTTAATGCACTGCACTGACTTTTGACTGCCAACATGATGGGACCGAATAACAGGATTGTTACAGTTTCTGCGTCTCATCTAAAAACTGTCCTCCATGCCCTCATCTAAATCCTCCCCCTCAGTCATTCCCCACACACACTTATTATCTCTCCAAAGTCTCCTTCTACACTAAGAATGGAAACAAGCCCCTTAAGGAGAACGCTGCGCCAACTGTGACCTCCCTCTTTAGTGCGTCACCAGCCTTCCTCCGCTGGCTCCTCCTAGAAGCTATTGCAGCCCAACAAAGGTAATCCCTTAATGGCTGTAATTGTGTGTGGCTGACAGGTGCCAGAGTGACAGCCTGCATCAAAAGTGTACACAGCGTAGTAGCCAAAGGGACAGGAGAAAGAGGAAAGTTGAGAGAAAGTGTGGTGCTGGTGTCCTCTGTGTACTGCTGATGGGATAACACACTCCTCAAGAAGAATGAATAGAAGAGCAGTATAAAGGACAGCAACCCTACATCACACCAACATTCACCTCCATGTTTCACATAAATCTGTGAAAACAAAACATTTCATATCTGAGAGGAGGCAGAGTGAGTCACACAGAGCAGAGGAGGGGGATCCGACTATTAATTGAAGTTATATTAAGAAACATTGCGGGCTTAATCCTGTCTCGCACATCACACTCAGCCCAGAAATGACATATAGGATCTGTGCTGTGCTCGTAGTGAAACATTCAGACATGTAATGACTCACTCCCCAGAAGACACGTTGCCATTTAAACCTGTTTGGCCAGTGTGCCTGAGAGGGGGTGAAGAGTGGAGGCCTTGTAAAGAATGATGACAATAAGACTGACAGCATTACAAGGTATATAAAGAAGAATCCAGCAAAGACATTAAATAAAACACAAACCCAAAGTAAAAATGTGATTTTTATTACAACTATAGAACACCCTTTTATCTTATAGGGACAATAGCAGGCGTTTTTATTCATCTTTTGGCATTAAACAGCAGACTACAACAATTAAAACTTATGTGATGCCCTGTCATGTCAAAGGGAATTGCAGAATTTTGGCACTGACTTGGTACCGTAATAGCAGTTCTTGTGACATCCCAAATACTCAGAGAGGGAATATGGCACAATGCATATAAACATGTTGGATCCATTTCTGTGTATCTATATATATATTAGAACTGAGAAAGCCAAGGTCGCTGCCTTTAAAAAGAGAAAGAAATACCAACTGGCTAAACACCACGTGGCCACAGCACATCAGATATCACTTGATGTATCCTGTCAGTTTGCCAAGCAGGACTACAGGATGAGTCCTACCCTTTCTGCTAAAAGGACCTCTCTAATGGAAACAGAGGCTTCTGGGAAGTTGACGTAACAACGAAAAAAAAAAGAAAAGGAAAAAAAAAAATCAAGTACTAACCAAATCAATGGACACCGGATGCTCCATTCGATTGGTTGATAGAGCTTAATGTGCACTGTGTGCACCAGCTCCTGAAAACAGCTTTGTTTATCCATTAGCCTTTGTGGGATTTGGTTTGCAGTGGAGCAAGAAAAGCAGCGAAAAATCACTAATCTCTCATTAGGAATTAATTGAAGTTGGAAAAATCTGAACCGTGGTCAATGGGAGTCAAAAGTCCAATCTGAGGAAAAGCCATAATCCACATAAAGTAGGCATCATTAAAACTTTTTCCTTGAGGAGTGTAAGAGAAAAGCTGGCAATATTCCTCCAAGTCTAAAAGGGAGAAAACTCTAAAGACTGAAATTCACATCAGGTGGACACGTCACATTTAAGCAGCGCTGTAAAGTGGAAACATAATACCACAGGCTATCTAAAGTTTATACTGCAGGAATGCACAGCGGAGCAGGATCTACTGTAATGCGTTCGACAGAGCCTGTTTGATCTTTGAGGTTGTGACAGGCCACTTAGCATCTTATTTCCAGGGTTCCCACACATTTTCATGGGCAAAATTTCAAAACTTTTCAATGATTTTTCAAGGACCCCATTTTTTTTCTTGCCCCAATTGCCTGGCGTTTTTCAAATACATAAAATTTAAACTCTGTTCAAACATAATTTCAGTGCCTCACATGATGTGTTCCAGGACTGCGGAAAATTTGAACATTTCTGTGTTTACAGTTTATGGCTGTGATAAACGGTGATTTTTAAAGAAAACATGCCTTTCAAAAATGTAAGAAAATGGAACAAATCACACCAAATGTTTTAGTCTTCTATGAAAATTGCCAAAAACTTTTTTTTTAAATGGAAAAAAGCAAACAAAGAAACGCCAAAAGTTTTCTACAAGAATCACCAAAAATATCAGAAAGACAAAAAGCCAAAAATTGCTAATAAAGAAAAAAAAGTACAATTTATTTTAGAGAAAACATGAACATGAAATAAGTTTGCTTTACAAATCACCAAAACTAAATAAAAAAAATAAAAAAGAGGGAAAAAAATCAGAAAAAAATTAAGTTTTCTATAAAAACACACACACATTACACATTACACATTACACATTAAAATAAACATCAGCCAGATGTCACTGGACCATTGTCCTGTATATGTCAAGAAAAAATAGCCTTTTATAAAAGAGCAAGAAAGAGAAACCTGTCCCGAGCCAACCAGAGTTAATGGGAAGAGAGAGATGACACAACAATACACAAAGTGGCCTTACAACTGGGATACATACTGTTGGCATAGGCAAACATTAGCATGTCATCAGGCCTAACCTTGCTAGATAAACGGGGGTCATAAATGCTATATGCAAATTCCTCCTCCGTGTTGTTCATGTTGACAAAATCCTAAGACAGAAAGTTAAATAAAGCAGAGCCACTTATATATCTTTCACTTCACACACTCATAAATTAACTGCACCTGCGTGGAGCTGATTATAGGCACTATCAAGAGATTAGCTTAATAAACCTTCCCAGGCCAGCGGGGATAAATATGGAGAAGATTAGGACAGAAACAATACAGTGTCCATCATATGCACCAGTCTAATCCTGAAATAATATGGAGGAATTCGAGCCCGACTCCCTACCAGCGCCGCAAAGAAGATGGGCTAAGCCATTCTCGGAGCGGGCCCAAATATGCGCCCATGACGTGCACCTAAGAAAGGAGGCCGGTCTGTTGCCACGACAACAAAGCCAAAAAGAGAACATGGGTTCAGGCCTTGTCAGGCTTTTGTAAGAAACATAAATAAATAGAGAAAAGACTTCATTTTAAAGCACACAGGGGTTGCTCGGATAGGCCCTGAAGGCAGCGCAAAAAGCAAACCACTGACAGACAACAACAAAAAAAACCCACTAATGTTGAAAAGAAGCATCTCAAGGTACCATCTTTCTTCTTTTTTTAACCCCTTGCAGTCATGGCTTGTGGAATAATTCTCATGTCCTTTTATGGCCAAAAAAAGATGTCTTGTAGTGGGATTATATGTGTACCACTGCTACTAATTATAGTTTCTATATTTAAAACATTCAAAAAAACAGTATGGTTACTTTCTTACTGTATTGCAGTAAATAGGCCGAGACTACATGACTTCTATGGACACACCACTCTCTGCGTAAAAAAATGGCAATTTATTTCAGTTATTTCTTTGTTCATTTTCAGCTGTAACTTTAACATTTCAAGATACATACATAACAGGGTGGTCCAACCCATCTGACGTATCTGTTCTACTTATTTTGTGTACTGTGCTGCTTTGTTTGTGTCTTTGATAAACCAAATCTACCAGCACAGAAGCTAAACAATTCACTGCTGTGGATGGGAGCCGCAGTAAAACATATTTTAGCCAGATAACAGTTTCAATGCCCCCTTGAAATTACTGTCTGACAGCGAGGTAAAGCATTGAATAAAACTCTAAATATAGCATATTTAATAATTAAACTGATATTGATGCGTTTTTAGGTGTCAAAAACTAAGCAACTGAAGCAGTGTTTGCTCCATGCAGTTTCATTTTATGTACTTGGATTTTCTACTTCACAGTTATTGTCAACAAACTGTAATTTGGTCTAAAAGAAATTACATTTGGATAGCCACATCTATATTTTTATGAAATACACATAGGGCATAGACAGATTAAAATGCTGTTTCTCCAAGACCCCCTTTACATGCAAGTACACAAACAAAAGAACAGAAACAGTATATAAAGCAGGTAAGCACTAATTAAGTACTAAAATTACAGTTAAAGGAGGGCACACATGAAAGCACACAAGCACCATCTTCAAGTATAAATGGGAAGTGCATGATTATTGTGCAAATGAGATGATTAGTGCAAATGCAATAAATAGTCATTCAGTTGTCATATTCAGATTTAAATATATAGGAGAGTATACCCACAGCCTACCTATCTACCTTGTAGTATACCTCATTAACTACAACTATACCGCTGCTTACCCAGCTACAAGACTGTAACAAGCTTACCAAACCATAATGCTATTAGTTTCTGTCTGTGTACTCCACGTTTACACAAACTTCCATCACACCAGGGGAGGTCATGAGCTTCTCCTGTTCAAACATTAACAGGAATTTAAGTGGCTCAACCCATAAGAAAATTACAACATTTTGAGATGGTGCACCTTCTGTTTCACTTCAGACAGACACATCTGACACTCCAGACAAAACACTTTAAATAAGCACAGTCTTCTTCATGCTATAGTGAATTGGTATTACTACTGTGTGTGTATAAAAGGGTAGGTTTATTATCTTCTGGGCCATCGTACAGAGAGCTCCGAGCTTAATTTAGCAGCACTCCACATCAAGGAGACACTTGAAGACCCCTCCCCTCCTTGACTTCCTTTAGTAGCACCCTCAGATGGCTAACTCAAGCACCCTGCAGAAAGCTCCTGTTGTAGCTCCCGAACGTTTTACTGCTGAGATTGGCAGAGAACTCAGTGGCAGAGGTGGTCAGCTAAGCCCATTGTGCTAGCAGCTATTCTACATTCAATGACAATGTCAATGGTGCATCATGGCCCTGATAACAACCAGGGCAGACAACAGCGTCAGTGTCCGAGTGACCAGGAATGTCATGAGAACCATCGTAGGTACCACAAATCAAACTACAGTGCTTTTATGTCAGACTGTGGGGGAAAAATTACCATATTCTAGATGCTACCACAAATAAATTACATCAAAAACATGCACATACTGTATAGACACAATTAAAAGCAGCACTATTACAAACTTGACAGCATCACCTATTCTCAAAATGCTTAAACAGACTTCCAAACCAAAGGGGCATGGGATATCCCCAAAATATCAGTTATGCTGCTCTTTACTTTATTCAGTCACATGTTTATGCAAGGGATGCACAAATCCAACTTTTTCTGACTTGTAAATGCTGCAACAAATTAGCCATTAATTCAAACGGGAATACAACTGCAAAAACTGTATAAAATGTAAACATTAAATGCAAAACAGGGCGGAAGCATAGAATTAGGGATGCGTGATAATATCAGCTGAGCCTTCACCGCAGCTGCTATCACTTCAATTCCGGCCTCGGCCCTTTGCTGCATGTCGCTCCCTCTTTCTTTCCCCCTTTTACACTTGTGCTGTCCTATCAATTAAAGGCAAAAACGCCTGAAAAAATACTTTTTTAAAAAAAAAGGAAAAAAAAAGAAAATGTCCTGCGTACGAATGCATAAGCATAGCCCTGAGCATAAATTTTAACACCCCTTTCACCCTTTTTTCCCAGAAATAGGGCCGCTAATAGTTTAGATTTGGGCTTTATTTGCCAATGGTGGTGAAGGGAATTTTGTTTGTGGTGCTCGATCACTGAAAACTGTTATTCTCAACTCAAAAGAGACATGTCTTTTCAGAAAAAAATATTAAAATATTCCTCAAGGATAATCCACAGACCTCACTGTAAACAGATTTTATAAGGATGACTGAACTTTCTACTGAATAAATAAAAACTTCCCAGAGAGATTGATGTCTGTGGATTACGCTACATTCACTACATGTAAAACTACAACAGCAACAAACCCAGAGCTTATCATAGACCCCCCCCGTTAAAATCCCCAAACCACAAGACTCGAGTCACTCTCACTTTGATTGGGATCAGGACACAACCACAAAACACTCAGTACTCTTTAAAAACGTGGAGATGAAGTATGACATCACTACTACTCTCACTAAAAAAACATATTGGACACAAACTCAGAAAAACAAATTTGCTAATTTTTGCCATCCCTTGCAATCATCTGGTGCGTCCAGTAATCTCTCTGTAGTTTTCTCCTCTGTGTGTGAAGTGGGGGGGAGTGAAACTGCTGTAATTTCTGCAGTGAGATGGATGATGGCTGAAACTCTCTAGTATCTGTCAGGACAGCCAAAACATTATCTAGGTATTATGGTGTAAGGTTTCTAAAACATTGCATGAAAAAAGAAAAAAAGAAAAAAAAAAGAGGCTTGTTGGCTTTCAGAAGATGTGCTTAAGGCATCCACAAAAAAGCTTAATAACATAGGACATGTTGTTTGTTGTTCTTCAAAGGGGAAAGTCCAGTTTTCTCCCATATAAAGCAACAACATGGACAACAAAGCAGCTTCTTCTGGCCTCTCTCTTACTTTTCTCCTCTTCCTATAGTACTCCTATCCGCAACCACCTAACCAGTAAGCAGCGAGGCCCTGGACTAGCATACCAGTGGAGAAATTCCCAGATAAGTAATACTCCTAGCCTTGGGGCTTCAGGCATCAGCGCTTTGGCCACTCCTCGTGGGCTACGTCATCGGCTCAGAGGCGCGCAGCCACTTCCACAAAAGGAATTCCTTCTTACCGCCTGCATGTAAGTATGAGTGCGTTATGTGTCTGCATGTGTGTGTTAGATCAGCCCAGACAAAGAGATATGATGAAAAAGTTAAAAAAAAAAAAAAATTATAAATAGAACAATCCAGACAAAAAGACTACATGAGGATCAGTGAATCTATACTTGAGGGAGAGACTTTAGTGTGAATGTTCTGTAAAGTATACATCTGTGTGTGTTTACGCCTGAGACAAAGAGCTCACAGCTCCTGTGCTGTTGGCAGGGTTCATGAGGCCAGAGGGTACAAGGGGGAGGGTGAGAGCGCTGCGGGGCGACCAGCTGGGTCCCTCTACTAGATGAGCCCTGTTGGGAGCTGTAACCAGACTACACACACACACACACACACACACACACACACACACACACACACAGAGCCTTCAGTGCTCTAGCTGCTGCTGCTGCTACTGAGGACGACCATATATGGCCCTGGGATTCCCATGGAAAAAGAGGATTGAGGAAGAGGGGGAGAAAAAATGCCGGCGAGATTGTGACTGTATGTTTCACTTGGGCTTTCGCTCAGCAGCCAAAACAATAGCCCCACTTGAGAGCCAAATTAGTTTCCATGTGAGGGGTCCAAAGGCGAGAGGGGGTACCGGGCAGGGGGGGAGGCAGCGAGGTCAGATAGCCACACAGAGATGGCAGAATACAACCTCCGTTGATATTTCCATATAATAGAAGCCTTATGCTGAGGCCACTATACGGAGGACAGTTAGCTCAGTCAGCAGTCACTGACAGTCAGTCCACTAAAGAGGCATTGAGGACTAACCACAGTGTACCCCCTCCCCTCTTCCCCCAGCGTACTGGCACTGTGTCACCACTCATGCCAACAAGCTGTGAGCCCAAGAGGTTAAATGGATAGTGAGGGTGCCAGGGTCTGTCCTGCAGGCATTCTACCAATTTATAGCCATTACCAGCACAAATATGGATCATCACCAGAGAAACACTGCATCGCAACAGAGAGCTGAACTGTCACGCAAAGACAAAGACTAATTCCGTCGCTGAAATGAGGTGATTACAGTGTAATCTACACCTTAACTTTGATAAACTACCGATATGTAAACAAAAGGAACAAGACAACTGTACACTAGATTTTGAGAAGCCGCACTTCACAATATGGTATTTTTTAAAGTGGTTTCTCATAATTGTTATGAAAAAAATTGGTGAGGAAATAGTGTAAACCTGCTGTGGTGTAATTTATCCCCATTGCTACGTATTATTTTTGTCAAGAAAAATGTTTTTGCCTAAATTATGCCCATTAGGGTTGCAGCAGTATACCAATTTCAAGATATACTGTGATATCAAAATTGGTGTGTATGTTTGCTTATCCACAGTATTGAAAAAAAAAATAACAGGATGATATTTTCTTGATTTTACTTATTTTCTAAAGAGAGACTTTTTATACATACTTCCATTAAAATGGTGTCAATTTTAAATTATAGTCATACAATGTAATTTCACTCCCCATAAAAAGACCCCTTTCTGTTCCTTTAAAAGTAATTCTAAGTGATAATCATAATAATGAGACAATATTTTTTTTATTATTATTTTACTGTGAAAATCTTATATTGTTGAAACTCTGTTGCCCTGTCCATTTCTCTGAATAATACACACTCCCTACAGTTACAAAGATCCATAGTTGGCAACTACACCACTCGGAAACCAACAAACTACACTGACCTGCTGCTCCAAACATGAGACATCCGATCTGACAATCACCTATCCATGAAGAAACTTGAGTAGGTTGTTCTTCTTAGAGGGTTACAGCCTCACCACCATTGCAATATCACTGCTGCATAAAACTCTACATAATACCAACCAGAGAAGAAGTTCTGACAGACTAGCACCCTGTGATACAACAACATTATTCTGCATAAAATTTAGCCACATGCCACATGTCTGTTTGAGACCATGGCCAACACAACATTAGCAAGTGAAAACCATCTACATTAGCATCTTGATTGTATCAGCTGAAGCAGAAACCAAACTTATGAAACATTTCCTATTTTGCAGCAAGCCAGCCATGACCTAGCTGTATGACATCAGCTGGAAGAAAGGATTTCATTTGTCAAATGGAAATTTCGCTGAAATTAAGGGCCATCCAAATCTCTTTTTCTCGCATGAATGTTACCTAGGTGTACAAGCATTAATTTTACACATTTTGTAGACCTGCTTGGTGTAAAATGGCTTTTACTTGCTCTTCATCTGCCCTACAAAAAGATACACTTGCAGCCCACAGAAAGACATCCAACTAGGATTGAGATTTTATTCATAAATTTCAAGGCAACAATACACAGACCTCAGTCATCTCCATCTAATAAATTATTCCAGAATTTGGCAAAAAACAAAGCAAACATTTTATTCACCACATGCATGATGTACAAACAATGACAAGGATGCATATTTGTTTGCCCGGTTTTAAGTAAATTATTATGCAAGCCAGTGTAGATAACACTATGCTTTTAAGCTTACATGTGTGTCTATGTCAGGCTAGTGTCAGAAATAAAGCAGAGGGAGTGGAAGAAGCAGCTTCACTAGTGGAGCCTCAAAGAGGAAATGAGAAAAATAAACAGCCACTTCCTGTTCCTCTCTGGCCTTAAATCTCCAACACCCTGATCCTGACCCCTCCTACCATCACCACCTCAGTGAGGAAAGAAGAGCAATAGCCCCCCTTTCCTCACAGAGATCTGGGTCTGACAGCACACAGCACAAGGACATCCATTTTTACATCAAAACCACCTGAATCAGACACAAAGGAGTATGGATGCAAATTTTTGCTCTTTGTTTGATTTTTAGCCGCATAAGTTATCAATAATTGATGCCAGCTGCTTAAAACATGCATCGCATGGAACCAATGCCCCTGACAATGCCCCTGATATGAAAAGATGTGCAGCGAAAAGATGTGCACATTGTCAGTTGATATACTCTAGATGGAGAGTAAACACAGAACCAGGATTAATCAAGCATCAATTAATCACTGAATCAGATTTCTCTACAGTGGACCAGTATTTTATACAACATGATCTATAAAATCTGCCAGGGGATGAGACCTTGAGTATCTTAACCTGACTGTGTCTTAGCATGGTTGTGGTTCATTAATTATTCATTTTACAGTCTATTAACATCTCAGCTTGATTGGAATCAGTGACCTGACATTTATGCTCTATAAAACATGGAGATAAAATTTTATTTGAGGGTACTGTCAGTGTCTTATTGTGCAATCACTCCTGATATTACAGTTGTATGATTTCTTTGTTACCTCTAGTTGATGAACAAAAGCATCATCATTTTCTATCCCTACTTCTACTGCAATCTGTTTTCACATTAGTTGATACTTGATTGATGAGTAAAATGAAAAGAGTATTTTTTTTTAAACATTTCTTTATTTTATGACATCATTTTAAAAAATCTTCAATTTGAATTAAGGGATGTACAGGTCTGTTTATGTAGGGTTGTTTACCAAAGTAGGTACTTTTAAGGGTACCGACCGAATTGACTCAATTGACTCGACTGACTCAACATTTCTGATTCATGTTAAATCCATCTGTGTCAAATTTAGGTACCTGAGAGAGAATCTGGGTGAGAATACCTGGTCTAGATAGGAAGTGAAGTGTTGCAAATTGACCTGAAGCCTGGAAACCAACTTGGAGCTCCAAGGCCAACGCAGACTTCTGCAGAGCTGCTAAGATAAACTTCGGAGGCGCCCCAAAGCAACCCGGAGAACTTCCCAGCAAGCCAAAACTCTTGCTACAGCGCCAAACTGCCACTTCTGCTTGTTTCAGCATCTGGGTGTATCCATATTATTTTGGTTTTGCCTAGTATCACTGTTAGATGAGCAGATACACAAAAGCAGACAGAGAGAGACAGAAGATTAGCTCTCTGTGTGATTAGAAAAGAGCAGAGGACCAGAACTGCCTTTTAGTCTATTATGTCACCCCTGCAGCTTGTTAAAAAATTAAATGTTTGTCATTAAAGAGAAAGTTAAGCATCAGAAAAGGGTACAGCTGGGTACCAGTGCCCAATTACAGGTAATGAAAAAAGGTACCAGTATTGATTCAAATGTAACTGGTACCCATCCCTAGGTATGTGTATCCCTTTGTGTGCGGTAAACAATTTTTTGACCAACGTGAACATGTTTTGAAGGGCTGAAAGACTACAAATATGTTCTAAAATAGAATTTTATGTGAGATAAAAACATGAATTTTGGAAATTATGATATATATCTTTTATCACAGCGGCATTTGAACATTGATTAAGAATTTGCACGTCAAAGTTATGAATGAATTCTTCAAGCTTTGAGCTATCATCTTCCTTCACCATGTAGTCAGCAGAAAGTCCAATGAGGGACATTTGGCATGCAACAAAGTTTGAAAGCTTTTGTGTTATTCAAAACATAAAAAAACAGATCTACTAATAGCAAAAAACATTGCCTTCCAGCTAACACAGAGGTCATACTTATGTAAGCCCATTTGAATCACAAGCCAAAGTACTCAAGCTATCATGGTTCAGGCCCATTTACTGACACTGCTATTTATCTGCAGGAAAAGTATCACACGCACGCACTTACTCACAAGAACACTAATGGACAGCAGGTTCATTCAATCTCATGGCCACTCATGGATCAGCGCTAACAAAAATCAATGCCAATCAAGAGTAAAGAAAGAGCTTTATACTTAGTGGGGCAGCAATATATTAGCTCATCCTATAAGCTGATATTAGTCGTGGAATACACTAGTTTTCCTCAACTTACGGCCTGCGGGCCAAATCTGGCCCCGACAAGTGCCCCTAAGCCACTTTTAATTCACAATTTTAAAAAAAGTGATTCACACTGGAAACTGTTTTTGTACTTTTAGTTTACATGAGATGCCAAAGTGCATAAAACAGCATCAAAATAAAGCTTGTTTTTGGAAAAGAAAAAAGTACCGGTGGAAGATTTCTTGATAAGCCCCTAATGTCCTAATATTCTGGAAACATCCTAAAATCCTAGTAAAGTCCTAAAATCCTGGAAATGTCCTAAAATCCTAGAAATGTCCTAAAATCCTAGAAATGTCCTAAAATCCTACAAATTTCCTAAAATCTGAGAAATGTCCTTAAATTCTAGAAACCTGTATGTGGCTGCTGCAACTGGCCCCTGGCTTTCTGTCATTTCACAAAAATTGGCAACAGAATAATCATAACGTGACATATTTTCTAAATCACAGTAAGCTATACTGCAACTATGTACAATAATTTTCCCAACTGACAACGTAAAGATACCATGTTCTGTATATCCTGCCCTAACAATAACACAAAGTGTAGATTGTGTTTAATGGGCAGATCACCATGTTCACCTCTGTCGCTCATCCCGTCAGCTGAAGACGCAGCCATTTTGAGAATAAATGGAAAGAATGTAACCTCACCCTTCCACAGACAACAAATGGACATGCGCTCTGTGCCTTAATTGTACTCGCTGCTCTGTAAGACAATGAGGAATTCACAGTCTCTGGGTCCAGGTGTTTTTAGTTCAAAACAGCCCATAAAAAACACTCAGCGTGAGACATGTGACTGCCGCCAAGCAAACAACAGCAGGACGGCTGCATGAAGACCTGGCTTAGGTGGAAGACAGACACGATGTGCCACAGGGTGGGAAAAAAAACATGCTGAAGTCATCCCACAAACATTTCACAGCAGCTCAATACTATGCATGGCTTGGATAAGTGGGGGGTGACAGAAAAGCAAGTGGTGAGCATTAACCTGTTAAAGCACCTGCACTCTTTTACACATCTGCTTTACACTAAAAGTCTAGAAAGGCAATTAAGCTTGCATGTTATTTATCATCAACCTCTTGAGACGTGACACGATGCAGTGATAAGAGCTACAACTTCATGTATGGGTGGGAAATAGTACGACACGCTGACGTCATCAAAATGCATTGAGCCGAGAGAAAGAGATAAAAAAGGGCACTCGAGTGCAGCAGATCTACCTGTTAATTTTGAAATAGTGTGAGAAATAAGAGAAGTGCTTTAACAAAGATATGAGGAACACAAGTTATGCAAATTTCCCTTTTCTGATGTTTTTCATCTTCCTTATTTAATACTAAACCTTAAAAAAACAGAGTATTTGTGATAAACACTATCAGTGACAAGCTTATGGAAATATCTTTCCAGATATTACCCTGTAAAACTTGTGTCAGAGAGATTCAAGCCTTATACTGATTATGAGTGTTATTTCTGTATTCCCCATTTATTTGTTTACAGTTTATACATACGATTACTTTTGATTAAAGCTTAATTAAAATTTAATTAAAATGCATGTTGAAATGAGTACGTTCAAAGTTATATTTATTTACTTATTTTATATTTAGTCAAGATAAAATAACATGCTGTAGATTACTAAACTACTGTAGACTAAAATAAACAAACCACTATTGCAATAAAGTGAAATAAACTACTGTCAATAATTAAGTTAAATAAAGTTCACTTATAATGAAATTAATTAAAGTGGAACAACTGGTGCTTTTACTCTGAAGCACCTGACTTTTTTGGGGAAGAAGTGTTAATTTTTCCGCTGTGAATTTGAAGCTTCTGGTCAACAGTTAGATATTAGCAGTTGGCAGAAAAGTTTGACTGTTACAGCAGCAGCGTTAAACGCCAGGTGATAGTTTATACTTGATGTTTGCAATATAGTGATTTCATACATCCAAGGTGGAACAAGCAGCAATACATTCTCCACCCTGAAACCTATAACTTGTGGGGAGACAACAAAGGAAATAAAATCTTTAATTCATATACAGCTGCACTGCCACATTATGGCAATGCGACAATTACAAAAGTCTTAAAGTTAAGTGGGTCATAAAAAAAAACCTGCGCCACATCAAATGTGCTTCTGGCCAAGGTCAAGTCCATAGGCTTGCCTTCAAGTCAGCACAGATCATATACGTGGCAGAAGGTTCACTCTACTGAGGAATTCTCCTTACGACCCCAGGTGAACCAGTTCCAACCTGCAGCAAAGCTTGTCTGACATACTTCAGAGAGTCCTCACTGTTCCAGATCCTCCGGTGGGGATGCCTTTGGCATTTTATCCCCGCTATGCATTTTCACAGCTGTGTCAGAAATAGAGTGGGGATGCACAGGACACATTCAGACCAGAATCAACTGAGCCTGCATTGGTTTAGTTTTTGAGGAAACACATACTATAGTGCTTTTCTTTTTCTTTTTTTTTTTACAAGGGTAGGACATTTTTAAACCTTCCTTCTTTTTAAATTATTTTATTTTATATTGTTTTTAGGGACTATTTGTTTTTAAGATTGTTTTTAAATGACAGTAAGGATGTTCTTAGTGTTTATTGTTATTTATTTTCATATTTTGCAGCTGAAACCTCTTAGAAAAGCTCTTTCATTCTGCTATGCATGCAAATGTACAGCAGATTGACAATAAAGATGAACTGAATTGAATTTACCTTACACAACAACTGTGTATTTTCAAAGTGATGCATGTTATGGTGACACACTGTGCAAGGAAACAACACTGACGTGTCACAATCAGCAGATGACCTGGCATGTTGCAAATCATTGGCGCGCAAACACCACAAGGACTTCCTGCTGTTGATTATGGGGTTGGTGGAGAGGCTGAATGAAACAGTGAGCGAGGCCAGCTTGACAAGGAGAGACCTGCCAATTATGCACAGGTGATATATACATGTTCTGGGGCTGCAATTCTAAAATAAACGCGCTCTGTCATCAAGCATGCGGAGGTTACAATAGCACTACAGTGATTCACTGCAGGAGGGAATGCAGCATCGCATTGCATGACCTTTACTTTTATGTAAGAAGTTAAATTAAGGATATCATATTTATCTCATATTAAAGCATCTACTATGACCACACTGACTCAAAAAACCCAAAGCAACTCACAGGGGTGTCACACCTATTGGTGCTTACTGTGTAAACTGAAACAGATTTTAAACACTTTGGCTGCAGAGAATAATTTTAAACAGGTACGAATAGCGGTCTATAGGTTAATTTTCAGCTCTTCGGTTAACTACACTGCGCACCTACCCCGTCAGGTGGATTCCAAAATCTAGCAGCCATTCAATAGATCACCATTGTTTTTATGGGGCTGATGAGTAAAGTAAATCAGCCACTTACATATTCAACACAGCTGGCCACCTGTGTGTCACCAAAGCTAACAGAAAATAAAAAGAAGTCAAGACATTTTTACCACAAAACATTAAAATTTCACAACCTTTGAAGGTAAAGGGCTTTGAAATGCAACTCTAAAGCTCACTGAGTTAAAGGAGCGCAGGACTAAAAGGAAAGGTCTCTTGTATTTCACACTATTTTGCATTTTGTTCTTAGAAATTAACCAGTAAATTAACAGTTAATGGGTGTCTGGCTTCTGAAAGCAAAATTAACTGAAACCTCAACTCACTACTTCAAGAACTGTTTTGGTTCATGTGGCTATTAAATTCATGATACAATAATATTTCCTCTACTGGAGCCTCAAGACTACAAAGCTGTATGAGAAGCTGGTGATAAAAAAGCACAATGAAATGAAGAGACTAAATAATAACACAATCAAATTAAATTGTGATTAGTCTCCTTTATGAATTGAACAGAACTAAATCACATGAGTTAGTGTCTGCTTCTGCTTTTGCTTTTAGACCAGAAATGAAGTATCAAACACAGAGATGTGTCATTAGCAATAATAAACATTCATAACTCATATGACAAGCAGTAATTAGGTCGAGATTAGCCACAACAAAATACCAAAACATGACAAAAGCTAATCACATGCAAAGAGGATTGGCTGTCATGCTAGACAAAGAACAATAAAATCTAGACTGTCTAGATTCCCCTCCATGAATTATTAAGTTGCATCTTAATGTATTCTGCAATATGTTAGAGATGCATGAGTGACTGGCTGCTACTGTAAGACAGCCTTAAACCAAAACAAAGAACCTGCAGGCTTTGTGCAACGTTTTGCAAGAATAGTGATATGAAAGCAGACTTCTTCTAAAACCGGCAGACGCCAAAAGCCGGAAGACAGTGCGGACATTAACTGTTGGGCATGGAGATCCTGTTACAGACTTGCTGGAGTAATTTACCATAAAAACCCCATAATAAAATTTTATGTCATTAAGTCAACATTTTAATGTAAGTTACCTTTATTATGTCTACTTTAACCCATTGATACCTAAGCAAATCGTCACGATTTTTTTTAAAAAACATAAGAAGAGGGTGTCAAGCAACTTAACAAGAAATGGACATTAGTAAAAAGTTACAATTAAATTACATGAAATTAAGCAAATAAAAGTAAAGTAAAAAACAAAAAAAAAACAGACCTCAAGAAAGTACAAAATATATACATATTTGTTTTTTCTGTAACATAATTTTAAGTGTATGAAGAGAAAGAGAAGAGAATATAGTAAGCAGAGACTATAGTTCGTTTTTAAATGTCATTTTGGACATGTTTGCCTGTCTTTTGATAACATCTGATAATCCCCCCCAACAGTAATTGCCAAGTTGCTCATCATGGTTTTTTTTAAGAAATCATTCCAATTTTCTCCAGTTTCAGAGGATTAAACACTCATGAAAGGGGTCTGAGCGCAGCACGAGAAAACTGATGTCGATCCCGGTATTATAGGGTTAAAGCCCATCTATCTACTAATAACTCTTCAGCTGGTGATGTCACAGAAGCAGCAGCTCTGCATGAATCCAACAAAGGAAACAGACATGCAGGCTCTTCACATGGCAGATAGTCCCCTCTGCACAGCAAGGCACCCTGCTGCCATGTACACAACTACTCAATGGTACCTGAACAATGGACAAAATAGACTGAAAGGCTGCACTTCAAAGTCAAGCTGTCTAAACTACCTGCACCTTGATGTTCAACAATAAGTCAAAATAAAGTACTTAATCGTGCTGGTCTCTACAACACGTGTGACAAGAAAAGCTTCTCTTTATTTAAAAAGAACATACATCTCCTTTTAAAGCAACCTGAAAGTGAAAGATTTCACAACCATCCACAAAGAGCACATGGATATTAGTTTGATCAATGTACCAAATATCAGTAGTATTCCTAATTAAACCTGAATGCAAAAGAGCATTGCTCTACAGTTCATGCATTTAGTTAATTTTACTGAAATGCATTTTTCACTTCATTTCTCGCTTTGTATTTTTTTGTTTTACGTTCTCTCTTCTTTGTTTGTTTTTTGATATTTTGGCAAATTTTCACAGATTTCTTGCTAAACTCTGGCTCATTTCTTCTTTTGTTTCCAACTACCTTTTTCCCATGTTTTTGAAAAAAATAAAAGCCAATTTGCCCAGGTTTGAAAGGGTTAAATAAATAATTTGATTATATTTCCTATCTTTGCTGAGCAACAGTTTTTATACAGTAAAAGCCCTTCCTATATAGATGCTTTTCCCAAATATAAATCTGTTGTTTTCAGTGATCTAAGCAAATGACAGCCTAGACTATTAATTGAGGTTTTACGGGTAAATTATGTTTTTAGGCATCAATAACCCATAGTGGAATTTGTTATAAAAGAAACCATCCCAACACTACCCCTACAAAAGCCCACACGCTGCTGGAAATCTGCACTGTGTATTACATCTCATCCTCAAAATATGTAATCCTAGGTAGTCTTTATCTAAAAGTCATCAGATCTGGGAGTTATTATGCAGGCAGCTAGAGCCCTGACAGATTTCTGTGGATTAAGCTTTCCTCGATAACCTGTTGTACAGGCTAGAAAAACAGGTGAGAGATGTGATGCTTGTCTCAGCCGAGGGGCCTCTCCACATGAGATGGCGGGATTTTCTCCCTCGGGCAGAAAAACAGGAGGCTTGGGGTCTGTAAGAGGATGCCGTGATGTCTTTATCATGAGGACAGGGACATGTCAAAGGCATTTCTTTTTTGCTCCTCTCGCCGACCAACTGCGAGCCTCAGGCACAGCTGAGAATCTCAGGGGTTGGGGCTATAGTGAGAGATCCACAGCAATTATGTAACATGCTAATATGACTGATGCCGCTCTGGATGAAAAGAAACACAGCCACCTCACCATCTTCCGCCACATGCTCTATAATTGTTCCATTACTAAATTCATGAAATTGATTTCAAACTGCTGAGCACTGCCAGACACTCTCTCCCTCTCTCTCTCTCTGCTCAGTGTGTTATGCAACTCCCACTCTGTACATGCAAATCCACCAACACAAGTGACTAGCAACCTTCGCTGAGTCGTTGTCATGGAGACAGTGCAAGATAATGTTCATAGACTTCAGGGCCGTAATGAGGGTGTGTAATGTCAACAGAGCAAAGGCATTGTAATACCCAACGCTGACATGCTAAGCTGGACTGATTCCTGTCGCCTCGGCCATGGGGGATCAGCGAAGGCCGTGAAAGACAAAAAGTTCAGGTGTGGGTCAGCGTGGAGATTTTCCTGTGTGAAGCCCTGGTTACCTCCACACTAATTGCCTTGATGGAGCTCAGTGGGCGACAGTCAGCTGGGCCTTGGCATTGTATGGCGAGAAGCAAAGCTGCAGAGAGAATGACTGGAGGGGAGGGGTTTAGGTGACAGCTGAGGAATGTCTGCTCTGCTCTCTCTTTGCCATGGTTTCCAGCGACTGTCATGTGAGGAATGCACGGGCCAGGACGACGGGACTTGGAATGCTACCCTCTGAGACGAGTTTAGCCGTCGAGATCTGGAATCTCCACTTGTCTGCTGAACCCCCCACGTCTCGTACATCCTCTTTACCATCCACCTGAATCCAAGCGGTTTGTCGCCCTTTTAACACAGAGATCGCACTATAGAGCCACTACTAAATCCCTTCTTTATGTCGCCTTTGCATTTTTTCACAGAACGAAACAATGGCGGCATTATCCCGCTCCAGCGTGTGATTTTAGATAGCACGTCAGCAGGGTCCGAAATTAACACCTGCCAAAATTAAGGTAGAATTTCTGTTTGGTCAGTAAATCTCAAAAGGCTGTCCACTACACTGGCGGGTGAGTGCCTGTCTGAAAATAGTCACATAATTTTATTTATATATTTTTTTAACTATGCTAAGAGTCTCTACCACGTTTGGTGACACCCACAACTCGCGTCCTCTGCTCAGAGAAAACAAGCTCCTGAATCTCATTGTTTCCCCATTTTGCAGACATTTACGGCCTTCGAGTTAGCCACATTCCACCATCAAACATTATACACAGAACAGCAAGCCAGTGTAACAGTATAATATTCTTGTGTTGAACAGGCAGTGCAAAAGTGGCAACCGAAACTACAACATAACATAACATAACAAAAAGTTGCTGTCGGATTATAACTGGTTAATTCTCCAAGCCGCATCGCTAACAACGTCTATATGAACAAAATGGCCTGTAATGGCCTCCATCATGAGTCACATCATATAGATGAGAACACGTTTACAGGTCCTCCTGTAACAGGTCATTTTTTTAAGTGACAGAAGCCCCATGACTCACAAAAAGACACAACCTCTAGCCTAAATGTGAGATGATGCCAGGGCTGCACTACAAAGCAGAGCGACAGACTCTGAGTCATACCCAAACTTAGTATCATCTCCTGAAACCCAGTTAGGAGAACTTGTGGCAGTGGTATTTATAACCCTGCACCGGTCACCAGTGCTGGGAGTGATATCGGGGCAACCAGTGTGGAGTGAGCCCTCATGTAACAACATGACCCACTTCACAACAAAGCCAGAGGTCAATCATTCAACAGGATAGGGCTGATAAGGTTACAAAAAATTAAACTGTCAAAATTGCCAGCAATGTATATTTTTTATCTTGAAGCAAAAGAGAGAGCATGACATGAAGAAAGACATCATATGACTCTGGCTGTCCATCTCCTCTTAACGTAATCTTTGGAGACTGTCATCACCTTGACCTCGCTGCAATTCTGCGGATTAGCACTTAAAACAGAAATCCCTGCATCGCCTTCTTCAACTCCTTCATAAGACCCCAAAACCCCTGGATCACATGCGGGCCTACAACACACACACACAAACATACACACGGCAGCTCCTCGTCTCCAGAGATGGTTAGGTCTGGAGAGCGGCACTGCAAATTCTTTCCTCACTCTAGCTCATCCCTGGACATCAGCCCAAAAAAAGGCAACGTTTCCACCCAATGAGTTTGCACAGGGGGGCCATGCTAATTCCAGATTTCATTATAGCGGACTCTGAGCTCAGAGAGTGGTTGATTTAACAACAGTGTTTATAAGCGCAGCCAGCAAATATTCACACAAAATTAATTCATTATGTAAAGATAAAGCTAAAAGAAAACTTGCCTTTAAAACTTTTAATAGCTGAAAGAAAGTTTTGGACATGCCATACATCCCGGTAAGGTCACCGCGGGCATGAGTAATGAGGTGACATCACTGGAAATCTATGCAAGCATTAAGCTTTTAATGTAAAAATTCTTTCACTCATTCTTAGATCTTTTAAGCACTTGATAACCAAAGAAACAGGTGGAGAAAGCATTCCTGCTGATGCAATAAATGAAATTGTGTAAATACTTGTTTTTGATTTTTTTTTTTTTTAAAACACCCTGATGTGTCCAGTTGTCTCAGAGGTCTAAGATACAAACATGCACTGAGTACAAAAACAGCCAGATAAGTTTTTCAAAATGCACTCTCAGCTATCTAACAAATATAACAACAATTTAATTGGTATTACAACCTGAAAAAAGCCTGCTGTTGCAGTACAGCAGCTGATGCTGTTAACATACTATAATCTTACTCCATTTACAGCAGATGTTACTAGATGTAAGAACTTAAATGTTTCTGTCTGACAGCAGACAGGAAAGCTCTTCAGAGAGTCAAGTAGTCCGCATTACAAATCAATGGCACTCAGTTACCATCGCTGGATGACATTTGCAGAACCCGATGGTGTTTTCGTCAGACCACAAACATCATCAGAGACTAATCTAAAACAAGTCACCACCTTTTCACCCTGCTGCCCTCGCTACAGGTCCCAAAAGCTCACACTTGTAAATTTCTTTAACCAAAGAGCCATTAAACAACAAAAGTGCAAATAACTGAGCCATATGATATATGCAATAACATCTGAGGTAAATATTCTATAAATGTGCAATTTATCCTGAAAATATGAAATATTTCATGACTACCTACAATAATTATCTGCTTTATTAACCTGTTTTTATACTTAATTATTGTTTTAAAATTAATGTATATCGTATTCAGTGTGTCTACTCATCTGTGAATGTCTATGTACCCAAAGGAGACACCTAATTTCGTTGTATGGCTGTGACAAGAAAGGCATTGATTCATTTGATTGATCTGGTAAAGAATGCTATTGATATTTACCACGATTTGTTTAGCAGTAACTGGTAGAGATATGAGGTCATACCCGGAGCACAGCACAAAATGAACAGAGTAGTACACAATACAGACGAATCCTTAACTTGACTGGCGTACTCACAAATTACAGTGAAGCAGCTTCAAGCCCAGACTATGGCAATTAAAGTTTAGGCAAATCTACTGTATATACAGTACACAGCACTGAATCCAACTTAGCTATATCTGGCTCTTCTTTCTGTAACTACAACAAGCTAACATATCAATATATCAATCCCTCGACTTATGCATAACGACCTTGTAAATCAGACATTTAGCCATGCTAAGGCACAATATAGTAGTCAGACCTGGCGTTATCGACTAACGACAGCCAAAACGGCCTGCCATTTTCATTATTTAGCTTTCGAAGTACAGAGGCTAGTCAACTTAGCTACCGTGGTTAGGGGGGCAAACAGTTAGCTTAGCACTGCTGACATTCCACTTAAATAGCAAAGTATTTGTCACACAAATGTTGCAGGTTGAAACCAAAATCACCAAAGTCACGAAACGTGAATTTTGGACACACAAAGTTGTCCGCTGACGTCGCTACACAAGCTAGCTAACGAATGAATTAACCTTAGCTAACGCTCCAAAACAGCTAAGGAGAGCTAGCTTATACTGCTAATGTAGCTAACATAGCTCGCACTGCGCTTTAGTAATTTGCCACTTAACCACATTTTGGCTACTGTACCAAACACTGCTGTCAACTGTGTGTACATTGCGTAAATGTGGTGTACAGTTAAGGCCATGAATGGATAACATTAGCCTGTAATCGAATGACGTTGTAAGCGGCTAACGCTAGCTAGCTTCCACCAGAGAGTAGCCGCAGTCTGGTTTATCAACAAAACCACTTTTACTGCTAGCCAGGTTGTAGCCATTGCTATGGAGTACATTTTGACTCATTAATGACAACATTTACATTAACATCATTGCATGACTCAATAGTGACGCCCGAAACTAGTTTTACTAAAGAATAACAATTGACCATTAAAATACTATTCGGCAACACAAGATGACCTGTCTGAAGTGGAGCTGTGCAGCAATTAGACGGCACCCGCTGGACTTAGGCGAGTTTATGTGGGCAAAAAGCAGTCCCGAAAGCGAAGCGTTAAACTTATTGTGGATTAAACTCTGAAAACTGCAAACACGGTTTGAGCTCTTCTGACTTTAAGTAGCCCGTAAATGAGCTCATGGGAAGCCAGTGTGTTTATCCATAACGTTACTCTGCGTCGAAAAGGACGTCGGTGCTCGGTAGGTAGGTAAACAACGGGATGGCTTCCATTTGACAGGTGTTCCAGGACAAGCTAGCAAGCAAAATGTGTCTAACAACGCAGGCGGCAACACACAAAGCGGGCTGACACAAACCTGGTGGAGGGCGGTGAGACCGTCTACATTGGCGTAGTTGATGTCAGCGCCCCGGTCAAGCATTCGGAGCACCTCCTCGGTATCGCCGCTCGAGCAGGCGGCCAGAAACACGGCGCCATCATCGAACTTCACCTTCGTCTTCTTCTTCTTCAGAACAGGAGGCTCCTGGTCCGTTTCCGAGCCCAGCCAGCGCTTTAACTGCTCATTCCTCTTCTGCTTGGCGTCCGCCATCTTCATCCCCCTCCTGTCTCGGGCTTCTTATCTTTCTCCGAGAGAGGATATACTTTATAGTGCCACTATCCCACAGCGCACTGGGGCGTGGGAAGGGAGGGCTGGGGAGGAGGGAGAGAGAGAGAGACAGAGGAGAGAGAGAGAGACAGAGAGGGCGTCTGGATTGTTTTCCATAATCTCGCGAGATGTGGAGCGCTGGAGCTGCAGTATAACGTCATCATCAGCAGATTATGAGGGGAGAGTGAGCAGGGTAATCCCTTATAGACTGTGTACACCAAATAAGACTAGAGTACTTGAAAATATTACATAACATTCAGCTCACAAGTATTTTCAGAGAGAGAGAGGCTCTGTTACATACAGTGGCAAATATTTAAACCATCTCTGTGCTCCATTTTATAACATATAGAGCAGGGGTGTCCAAAGGGGGGCAGTTATGGGCCAGCTGCTTCTTGCATGAAATGGGTTATTAAAAGCAAAAAATGAAGTAAAAAATTACATGCATATGAAATAAATGCAACTATTTTATCTTTAAGTGAAAAAGTATTCAACTTTCCACCGCTCCTAAAAGCAGCAGCCCTTACTAGGTGGGTTTCTTTTACAGATTTGCACAAAATTTAAGGGCTATTTTCGAAATGTTGGTAAAACACAATTACGGATTAATTGGATACAGTGTTTTCCCTCATTGCGATTTTTATTCCTTTAGAGGATTATGCACTTTTTTTCTTCATTGGAATTTAATCTGTTTTTAGATGTCTTTTTGTATGTACTGGAGATTACTTCTGTTCTCTCGTAACCTTTATTTATTACAAATTCGAACGTAGGTGACAAAGACTGATAATGTATTTCAATATAGAGTATTGGTGTTGTACAGATGAATATAAAGTATTTTGATATAAAGATGGATTTTGATATAAAGAATCTTGATATAATGTTTTTATAAAGACATGTTGAGTGTTTTGTAATATGGCATTGGCATCATTGTTTTGTCTTTCTATGTAATTTATTTAATTGTTAATAATCAGTTGTTTTAATACCCTGATTAGTTAACCACGCCTGCCACTATAGAGCTCGTCAGCCTATGTTTGTGCATTATGTGTAAATATAGGTGTGGTTTCATCTTTTCAAACATTTTGACCTGACGAAGATCCAAACAGGATCGAAACATTGTCTTTAATAAACTTGTGTGGCATGGAGTAATTGTGTGTCACCTTTTTCTTCATGTACGCTGTTTTTTTATAGCCTTGCACCCCAATGATGTGCGTATAACTACCCGCTTTCAATATAACTGACAGACCAAAGCTTATGTTGGCATATTACAAGCTCTCTTATTCAGTTTTGGTTCATGTATATAGAATTGAGGTACATTTTGCTTTAATTGAAGCCCTATTTTGATTTTGTTATCATCACCTCCTGACACGTTGTTCTTGTGTTGTTATCCTTTCAAGCAGAGGTGACTCATCTTTTTCATTTCAGGAAATGTCATGTTAATAAAAACATACTTTGATTTTAGAGGTATTTCCCCTTTTCGTCAACACATGAATGCATCAAATGACATCGCTATTCAAGCAATGTCATATGAAACATGTTTGGTTTCCATCTAATAAAAACATATTGTTTTCTGTAGGAAAATAAAACCCCTCTAACCACAAAGTACCTGTAATGATTTGATGGGTAGCATTTGAAGTGTGAGGAGTGGACTCGAGCGCCGGGGTGGTCTGGCTCAACCTGGAGTAAAAACAAGGTGGCCAGGCGTAAAGTGTTTTTTATTTTGGCACCGCCATGTGTTATTGTTGGCAGACACCCATGTGTACTCAGCAGGGGATGTGGTGTTGCCTGCTCGTGCGTAAGTTGTAGGTACGAGACATGCAGCCCTCTTTTTTTTAAGTGTCATTACAGATGATAATGATCTTATTTTTGGGATTTAAAGACATTTCAAAGAGTGAAAATGATGCTGCCTGTGCTTGATTAGATACCACCCACCTACTGAACTCAGAGTTGACATCCTGAATAACAAGCTGTTCAAGCAGAATCACAATCCAAAACATTTATACAACTATGACCATGAGCTATTGTGTAAAGTCACGCTACCTCCTATTTTCTCATTTCAGAGTCATTTCTCATGCCACTGACTCTGAGTGTAGACAGATTTAAATAATTTATTGTCTGCAAATGCACTAAATGAGGCTTGGGCTGCAGCACACGAGACTCCGAGCCAGAACACGGAGGTTGAGACACAAAGAGGACGACCAGCTCAGCTGATACAGATCCTTAGTGTTACAGAAATGTCATGGGAAATTACTGCGGTTCCACTGAGTCATAGGAACACCAACAGCGTCAGTGTCAGGAAGTTTTTGGCCAGGGGCTTCAGTGTGCTGATATCAGAAGGGTTGGAGGGAAAGTGATGCGTAAGCTGCTGTTTGGCGAGGAGGGCCGACCTGAGGGTGACTGACAGCACAAGGCAAGCCATGTGGACCACATCCAGCTCTGAACGAGAGTGTGTGTCTGTGTGATGAAACACATGAGTTTTGGAGCTGCAGGCTGTGTTCATACTTGCGGCACAAAAAGCTATGCTTATCTTATTGCTTCAGTGGTTTCAAAAGGTTGTTATAAATAAATGTCATTTTCATAACCTTTAAATGTCAGGCTCTGTACATGTGATAACATTGCAATTTTCAATATCGTTATATACAAATTCTCAAAGATTTTCATGTTATTATGCAGCAGTTACATTTAAACTTTGCATGTCAACAATGATGTGTTTCATGTGCGGTTAGGTTTAGATGCAAAAACCACTTGGTTGTGGTCAGGAAAAGCTTACAATTCCTGTTTTTGGGAGCAAAATACCAGCTGGAAAGACAGTAATGTCTTGGTTAAAAAAAAAAAACTTTTTGCAATGGTTTGCAAAAAAAAGGAAGCACTCGGGGGCCAAAATGCTGCTGGAAACGCAGTAACGGTTCCCTAAAAACACCTATGTTTGGGGTCTAAAAAGCTGCAGGACAAACATCAATGGCTATGTAAAAAATAACTGCTTTTCATGCCATTATCACTACTGGAAAAACTGCAACAGGTACCTAAAAACACCAATGTTCAGGTGATAAAACACCACTGAAAATACAGTAATGACTCTGTAAAAACAAAAAAACCCTGCTCTTTGTGCTACTATCCTGGAAGGAAACACAGCAATGTCTCCGTAAAAACTATGACTGTGTGTGTGGCATCAGACCCACTGGAAAAACAGTGACAGATTGTTATAAGCTGTAAATGCAGCAATGAATCAGTAAAAAACAACCAGGTTTCCACTACTCCAGCAGGAAACATGTTGTCTGTAGCCCAGCCCCCCCAATATTTGAGCATTAGATTTTGAAACAATTCGAAATCCAAGCTTTACAAGGACCAAATGCAAAAAAGTCAAGGAATTTGAGTATTTCCTAAAGGTGTTATGCATTTTAACCTTGCAAATCTCCCTTACTGTTTGCTGAAAATCTACAACGTCAACAACATAGTTACATAAGCAGGGCCTCTTGTTGCACTGGGGGCATGTAAACTCCTCAATGTATTTCCGCATACTTAACACCAAAACAACTATCTTGAATGTACAGTAATGCATCCTGTTTATGCACCGTACCGTACCCCCACTGCAGCTGTATTTACCACAGTGACTACATACAGTACATAATGGCCTGTTTAGGAAAAGATTAGTTAATTAAACCAATTTCTGGCTAATTTTTGGTTTATTTCTTCTTTTGTTTTCTTCCCATGTATATTGAAAGAAATCAAGCCTATTTCCTCTGGTTTCAAGGGGTTAACTAACCTTATATTGGATTTATTTCTCATGAAATTGCCAGTAAAAAGACTTCCTGCAGCTTACAGCAATCAGTGCAAATAACTGTGGTTACTGATGTGACGCCAGAGGATGCATCAGGATTTCAGTGTTTGTTCTACCTGATGGGATGTCAGAAAGAAATACATTGCACAACTTGGGAAAAAAAATCATTTATCAGGGTCTGACAGACAGTTGTGACTCTCCTACAGTACGTGTGTCATGAGACTTCTCGACAAACTCCTGTCTCTCATTACCCTTCACTTTGATCTCCCATGACTGTTTGCTGTTGTTCCCGTTCCTTGTGAGGATAAAAGTGTCTGGGAGTGACTCAAGTGTATCAGTACCACAAAATTACACCGGCGCACTCTCACTGTTTGTTTTCAGCCGCTGAGACGTGCATGAGCGAGCTGATTAAAACCCATCGACAGATCTAAAAGTCATGTCATTGTAGCTGCTTTCTCAGCGGCTTGATGTCTCTGCCAGAGCCCTCAGTACCTGTGACTGATCCCCCTGAGGAAGCTTGTGTTTACAGCTTTAATTGAGTGTTTCCGAAGGGACTGTTCCCTGATGTGGTTTGTGAAACCAGATGAGGTGTTCAAGTCAAGTGTTTTGGTAAGAAGGCTAGAAAGGTGGAAGAACTGTGACTATCATATCAATACTTTTCAGCAGCAATTGTGTCCCAAAAAATAGTATTTAAGCGATATCGTCTTAACCATAACCTAGTTTTTTTTTGCCTAATCCTAACCACACATATACAATACAAAATATGCAAATGTAGTGTATCTGTGGTTTGAAGAAAACTACAATGCCAGCATTTTTTTTCTGTTGATTGGGTTGTAAAAGCACATCAGTACGATCAGACAAGGAAAATACCTTATATTCATTGCCGCACAGTAACTATCCAGTCACACCCTCCAGCATGTCAGTACAGGTGACCCAGACAAGCAGCACTCACTGAGGGGTGACTGCTGAAGTGTGGACAACTGAGTCCCATCTGAGAGAAGCCAGACGCTCTGCTCCCATGCTCCCATGTCACCCAATGCCTGTTGTTGGCGCCTGGGACACTGACACACTCATCTCCTTCCCCGATTTACGGGTCCAGACAGCAGTGCTATCGTGACGGTAGAAATAGTCGTGCTTTGATGTTATCAGAGGATGTCTAAAAAGTGATGTTGAGAAATCGTGATAGAGATAGTGCTGGCTCAGCCCTTCAGACCGTTTCTGTTGGTCAGTGCTGGATTGGAAAACTCGTCCTGGCCTGTGGTATCAGGCGAGAGTTAGCAGGTCGGGCTACAGACAGCGAAAAGCCACATGGAATATAAAAATATTCTTCCAAGAAGGGTTCATCCGTGAGGCAACAGCCTCAAGGTGACATCTCGTGCTGTACTGGGCTCAAACCCAGAGTCCATCACTGATGAACAGTTTGACTGCATGTTAACTATGTGTAGAACTTCACCTCCCCATCCAGTGTCACTGTGGGCTTCAACTGTCAAAGTATTTAGGTTGCAGAGTGGAAAGCAGACTCTGTCCAAGGCCAATCATGTGTCAGGCAGTGAAGTGAAGGAACAGGAACCAGTTGGCAGAGAAACAGAGAGAGAGGAGAGGCAGTTGGATGAATGGCATATTGTTTCAGACCATTCTCATCAAGATGAATAATAATAGCAACCTGATCTGGTCAGTGGTCACACGCTGTGGCTTCATACTTGTGTCTGGGTTCCTCTTTATCTGTTCTTGCACTGCAAATCCACTCTAACGGACTGTTAGTCATTTGGACCAAATGGGCTAATAAGCACTGCAGCAACACCTCAAGTATCGCACTGAACACACACTGTGATTTTTCAGCCAAGAATAAAATGTTGGCATTGTATGTTTCTGCATATCAGATACCCTAAATTTGTATATTTCATATGTATTACATCAACATTTTTTAAGTGACGCAGTGTAGGCTAACTTTGTCATATGGAGGTGGGAGGGATGGTGGATGTTGTGTCACCTTGAGATGTCTGCCAACCTGCAGACCATGGTTTATAATAATTTAAAAAAATATCAACAGAACCAGTTTTTGACAGATACTGCTGTGTTTACTGCTGAGACATTGCCACATTGCTGCCTCACAAAAAGTGGTTGGTTTTTTAAGAGCTGTCACCACAGCATTTTCTGCTGCGATGGTGCTAAGAAAAAGTTTTTATTTATTTATTTATTTTAAAACTATGATTTTTTTTCTGGAATAGTGCCACAAATACATATATATACATTGTTTTACAAAGCCCTCACTTTATTTTCTTCAAAACATTGCTGCGTTTTCTGCTGGGTATAGTGCTACTAAAAGTGGTATTCTAAGCCAAAACATGATCATTTAATAAACGTAACCAAGTGGATTTTGTGCCTAAACCTAACAACACAATACCACAGCACTCTCAATGTATCTGCTACATAACTCACAAATGCATTTGTGCTGAAATGTACAATGCCATCATTTCTTCTGATGATTGCATAGAATTATTGCACAGATACACCGATTGCATCTTTGTTCAGGAGTGAAATGAGAGATCAGGACTGAAACACAGAAACAAGAGCGGTTGCAGCTTCTCCATGGACTGTGTTCACATGAGGTGATGTCCCAGTAAGGACACCCTGCACTCAGAACTGGGGTGCAGGGCAGCGTTGGGGAGTGCTCATGAGGTGATCTACTCCCAGACGACAGCTGAGCTCTAACCCCGGACAGAAATAGGGCAGTCGCTTTCACTTAGCTGGGCTGTACAGCTGCAACATCATGATTCTACTCTTTCAATCTCAGGCCATTATGCCGGCATGATAACAATGGATGTTTGATTGTGCTAACTCCATTCGAATGTATGATGACTGTGTTATGCACAAATGACCAGCGGACTTAGTGTGTGATGCAGGCATGTTTAATTCTGGGATGTTTCTTTAAAGCCAAATGCGTAGTGACAGCCTAATAAGACAAGGCTGTTTGAGTGACCTTGTTTCCTGGAGAAAAGAGGCTAATAATAGGCCAAAATCTGGAGCTGCGGTGGAGCCTGTAATGGGTTAGTGCTAAAAGCTACGATGAATCATTCCAGCCAAGCAAGCCATGGAAAAAAAGATCATCAATTTTTGCTGTCAAAAATAAATATTGTGTTCCAGCCAGATGAAGATGAGCATTTTATGTCTTTAAACCAATGACTGAGGTTGTGGAGGAGTTTGTCAGGAAACAGATTACTAGATTACAAACGGCCAGACAGGAACTCTAAGGAAAAGAGACGGTTATATTTTTTTCTTCTTAAAGCAGTCATCACATGTCTGGATACTTTGAAAGAAACTGGTCACTGAAATTGTTCGTCCTATCTGTACTGCCTCCTCCAGTGACTCCTATAAGAGATGGAGGCCAAAATCTGGAGTCCTCAAAGTTAATATGTGCATTACTCAGTTGAAGCTAGTTAAATTTTGTATGTATCTTCCAAAGTAACAGTCTCTGTAGGGCTGTGCGATATGACTAATTATATCGTCTGATGATAAAAAAAATCTCTTTTTTATGTTATGCTATATTATTTATTTCGTTTACGCCATCTGATAACACTTTATGATAACACAGATCACCAGTGCGACTTGCACATCTTTGCAATATGTCAACTGGAGGGCTGTGAGTTTGTTTCCAGCTTGCAGTGGATGAATCCTCATGCCACAGTTAATGCTGCTAATGCTAACATCCAACTGTTTACTGCAAGCTTCAAGTCCACTCCTCTCCCTTTGATTAATGTATTTCATCAATACTTTATTTAACTTCACTATATCAGTATTTTATTTAACTTCATACTTAACTTTATTTAACATTGTAACAGTTTAGTAATCAACTTTATTATAACAGCAGTTTATGTAACTTATTTATGGCAGTAGCTATATTATTTGTTTAGTTAATACATTTGTAATTTTTTTTATTCACTGGTATAGCCTGGTCTCAAATAGCATATAATGATTATACTCTAACATTGCTAGTGGACACAGTTATGTCATGGCTCCTGCATATCTCAGGACCCAAGGAAGTAAAGTGTTAAATGTGAAGTTGATTCGATGAGCATTTTGAATGTGCACTATATTAGTGACTTAAAAGACACTAAAATGCTTTGTAAAGCTGAGGAGAAGTGAGACGCTTTTTGTAAAAAATATTTTTAATAATGGCAATGAGTTTTTTGAGATATAATATTAGCTGTACCAAGTTGATCAATTTGATTAAAGTACTACAGTGCCTGAAAAGGATACTCCCATTAGCACCACTTATCTCTTAGATCATGTTAAATCTTTGGTTCTCCTGTTTTAGAGGTCTTGATTTAGCCTCTGAAACCCGCTGCCCTCATTATTTCCATCCACCTTGATGAAAAGAAGCATGAGCGGAAAAACAGAGCCGTGTTCAGTCTTTAAAGCCTCGGCCCTATCAGGTTTAAATACCTCTTACACATTGTGAACTGGACTCAACCCTGTGGATGATCAGGGGGTGCAATCCCAGGGGGTGCATTCTCCGAGGTCAGAGGTCACAGACCATCTCATTTGTCATGGGCAATACTTCACATGTGGACAGGTTCATGTTTCAATTAACAGGTGTCATATATCTTATTTCCTAACTGCGCTCATCTCCCACGACCTTAGTAATCCTAAAATCTACTGTGAGTTACAATGGATACAGTGTTTCTCATGTCTATCAATCAGGTTGAGGTTAAAACCTTGATGCAAGCATGTCTTTGAATACAAGAACTGCATTTCTGAAGGGCACTAGAACATCCATAAAAGGCGATTTGGCAATAATTGCTTTTAAATCAAGCAAATTAAGTCCTCCTCTGACCTGAATTACTTAAACAAAAATGGTGTCCTGCATTAAAATCCAGCTTTTAACTCTCCCCTATTACACAGAAATGGTGTTCAGTTAAGCGCCATCCACACACTTCACAAAGGAAGCCCTCGAGCAGCAGCTTAAAAATAGATAAGTGTTACTTGTGCTACTCTCCCTCTCACAGTGAAGCCACCCACAGATGATTATTACCCTTTATGCAGCCATTCGACAGTATTATCAGCACTAACTTCTACAGCATACTGTATGTATGAGCAGGGGTAAATCTTGCTGGCAAAAAGATTACCAAGAATTTTGGGACAATCAATTACTGCTCAGAGGCAGCAAAACTCCAGGTAATGCAGGTTTAGAGCAACACTTTGCCTGATAGGATTTTAACTGAACATTAAACATAATGCCCAGTAATGTAACATCAAAAGAATGTGTGTTTTTACAAGCTGACACCTTGACTACAGATTTTTGGCGGTTGTGAAATCACAGAGAAGAAGAATCAACCACACTTATCTCTTATAATATTAGTCATTGGCGTATTATGAAATAATGGGGCACTGGGCACAGACATGCAGAAGGCCCCACCACCTCTCTTATAAAAGAAACAAGACAAATAGACTTTGTGGTGGTTTTGCCTCTTTTGTTATTTTTTTCCCCATTTTTTTGGTTGTGTTGTGGTTTTGATGTAATTTTGTGTCTTTTGTGGTTGCTTTATGTATCATTGTGGTAATTTATGTCTTTTGTAGTTGTTTTATATGTCTTTGTGTCTGTTTTGTGTCTTTTTGTAGTCATTGTTTGTGGCATTTTGTGTCTGTGGTATTTTTGTGTCTTTTTGTAGCTGCCTTATGACACATTGGGGGTATTTTGTGGTAATTTTGTGAGATAACTATGTTTTTTTGTTCTAGTTTTGTGTCTGGTTGATTTGTGTCTGTGAGAAAATGTATCTTTTTGTAGTTGTTTTGTGTCTCTTTGTGTGGCATTTGTGTGTCTTTGTGGTTGTGTTGTAGTTGCTTTGTGTGTTGTGGTCATGACACTATTTGATGCAAATGCAAATACTTTTTTTTTTTTGGAGAGATGTGAACCTGACAAGTGAACTGCTTTCTATGAAGTTTAAATTTAGATTGCACTATAAACTGGGTCATGGGAGTTTTGTGCTAATATTCACATCCTGATCTCCCATGTCCAAAGTGCGGTTGGAGGAATGTAAATGAAGTGCGTTTTGAATGCAGCAGTAGAGGTCGGCTGCCTGTCCGGACACACACCAAGCCTGTTGTTCAGAGAAAGAAACTGTCAATAGCAGTGACCTACTGTAGCGTTTGATTCAGCTGTGTTATCTCCTTCACATGGGCCTCACAGCAAGGTGTGGCTGTGTTGCAGCTGACAAGGTGACGACGGACACTGTTCATCACATGTGGTACCTGTCAACAGCCCCAGTCTGCTCCTACCTGAGCCGGAGAGGAGGAGGACAGAGAGGGTGGGGGTGATGGGACGACAGAGGAAATCAAGAGGGGGTGTTATTGTTTGCAGAGTTACCCCCTCCAAATACCTCGAGGTTCACTTCCCCTCTTTCATGTCTGAGCTTCCAAACACAGACACAACAGAGCACAGCTCACCTGTCACATGGGATCAACATACACCAGCACAGTCTGGTTTTGTCTCCGGTGTACTGGAAACATACCAAAATGTTCAGAGTTCAGGGCTTATGTTGCCCCAGAGGTAAACTGATTTTTCAGCCGCATGTCCTAACTCCTAAATAACCTCCCAACTGTAAGCACACCCTAAACTCAGTGTAATGATATTAAAAGGAATAGTTACATTAAATACACAAATGTGTCCTCCTTGTAATTATGTATCTGGAGACAGCAGGTGGTTAGCCTAGCTTAGCATAAAGACTAGAAACACAGGGAAACAGCTAGCCTGGCTCCCTTGCCAAAAGTAATAAAATTAACTTACCAGCACCTCTGAAGCCTCCCCATTAACATGGTACATCTTGTTTGTCCAGTCTGTGAAAAAAAAGAAAAGTGCAAAAATGTAAAGTTGTGGTTTTATGGGGTTGATTGTAGATGAAGCAGGCTACGATAACCAGCTGCTGGCTATAGCAACATATTTATGCTCACTGGCTACAAGCTACAGCTATATATCTATACTAAACAGCTGCTGGCTCCATCTACATATTTATGCTAACCACCTGCTAACAACAGCTATATATTAGCTACTGGCTTTAGCTTAATATTTAATAACCAACTAGGCTACTGTCTCTAGCTGCAAACCGTCTGCTGGCTCAAGCCTTGTATTTATGCTAATCAGATACTGGCTAAAGCTTCATGTTTATGCTAGCTGGCTGGCTGCTGGTTTCAGCTACATGTATCACCAGCTATGAGCTCTTGCTACATGTTTATGATAACCAGCTGCTGGCTCCAGCTACATCTTTAGCACAACGGCTAGTACCGCCAGCTACAAAATAAAGCTAACCAGATACTGACACTAGCTACATATTTATGCTTACTGGCTGCTGGCTCAAGCTACATGTTCAACTTGATGGCTACAAGCTAAGTGGCTGCTGGCTCTGACTAAATATTTATGCTAACCAGCTAATGGCTTCAGCTACATATTTAAGCTAATTAGCTGCTAACTCCAGATACATATATGTTAACCAATCTCTGGCCCCAGATATTTACACTAACCATCCTCTGACTTTAGCTACGTATTTAAAGTAACCAGCCACTGACTCCATATTTAAGCTAAACGGCTACTAACTCCAGCAACATACTAAAGCTAACCGCCTACTGACTCCAGTGACATATTTAAGCTAACTTGCTATTGACTCCAGCTACATATTTACGCTAACCGGCTACAGGCTTTAGCTAAATATTTAAGCTAACTGGTTACTGGCTCCGACATATTTTTAAGATAGGCTAACTGGCAACTGAATTCAGCTAAATATTTAAGCTAACTGGCTATGTACAACTAAATATTTAAGCCAACTGGCTACATACGGCTAAATATTTGAGCTAAACTGGCTACTGGCATCAGCTATATATTTATACTAAATGGCTGCTGGCTCCAGCTACATATTTACCATGCAGACGTGACAGTTGTATGAATCATGTTACCTAACTCTTGGCATGGAAACAAATATGTATATAGTGTATTTCCCATAATGTCAAACTATTCCTTTATATTACAACTTTAGACTTTAGACTTTCCTACCTTGAAAATAGACATTTACATAAAATTGAATATCTACAAAACAAGTCCCAGTCCCTCAAAAAAGTCCAGTTTGACAGACGAATGCTCACAAACAAACATGACATGGAAAGCGGGCAGGAAGTGTAACCCAAGATAAACAATCAGATTTATTTTGAAAGCCTGCGTGACATCATCATAACAACCTCTAGCAGCGGGCGGGCGCTAAAAATAGCAAAGATGTCAAAGTCCTGGTACATATATGTCCATGAAGTGTGTGGAGAACATTCCCCAGATAACAGCAGATGGCTCATAGATTGGAGCCTCGTGAGGGAAGGCTGGAGAGCTCGCCCACACACGCCTGATGCAACTCACTCCGAGCGCTAGGCGCTCACCTGGGAAAAGCCAAATGATCTGAAATGATTGTGTGTGGGGTTAAAGGGGGCGCTGGGATCTGTTTCGGCCTTACACGCATTGTGTACTTGAAGTGGTTGTTGACCCCTGTCGCAGAGGCTGTGATGGAAAAAATTAGTCGGGCTTACTGAAACAGAGGCCAACAGCTGCGCGTGAAGACATCCTCTATTTAGTGTGTTTGGGACATTCTGACTGGTCAGAGTTACCAGGATGTAGCACGGGGAAACTGAACTTGCTTTGCTTGGGGGTCACTTTTTCAAAATGAAATGAGGCCAGGGGCCAGTCATAGCAGCTGCATACATGTTTCTAGGATTTTGGGACATTTCTAGGATTTGGGGACATCTGTAGGATTTTATGGTGTTTCTAGGATTTTAGGACTTTTTCTTGGATTTCAGGATGTTTCTAGGATTTCTAGGATTTTAAGACATGTCTAGGATTTTAGAATGTTTTCAGGATTTTGGGATGTTTCTAGGATTTTAAGGGCTTAGCTAGGACCTCTGCTGGGGATCCTCCACTCACTCTTTTGATAAACAAGCTCTATTTTGATGCTGTTTTATGCACTCTACTCCTTATATATACTAAAAGTACAAAAACAATTCCCAGTACGAATCACTTTATTGTTATTGCGGATTACACAATGGTTGATGGGCCACCTGGCACCCCATGTGGATCCAGATTTGGCCTGAAGGCCATAAATAGAGTATCACTGCTGTTACATGTGCTAGTGATGTATGCGGAAAGTGTCTAAATAAAAAGGTTTCACTCTTAACCAAATGCAGCTTGCAAAAGACTACTTCTGCATCTCTTGTTGCTGCCGTGACATTGCATTTCCTCCTCGTTTCTGCTTTTGTTTTGCAAATAAAGGGAACTTTGCTGCAGTTCCTCATTTGCAAGTAACACTAAAATTCAACTAGTGTGTACATAAAAGCACAATGATTCCCAATCCGGGAAACCCTATCTTTCATAACAAGCCTTTCCAGCTTCTGATGGATGGGAGCCTTATTTCAGCTCAATGAAGTCATCAGTGTCGTGTGTTTCTCTGATGTGCATGATGAGTTTGGCCAAAGCCTGGCTCCGCTCCTGCTGCCGGGCTTCTCCGCTGCTGTGGGAGGGAGGAAAAAAACATAAGGGTGGAAAGGAGAGAGTCCACGACATCATCTCTCCAGGCCTTTTAAGGAGCTCTCCAGTGGAGGGCTGAGAGTGCTGGCCCACTTTCCCATCAGAGCTTCCCAGCGCTGTCTCCTCTCCCCCTGGGAGCCTGGAACACAGAGTGACTGAGCACATAGACACACCAAGAAACACAATATGGATATAATATACTTTAAAAACATACCAAAAACTAAACAAACTGAGTGAAAATACTCTGAGACAGTGAAGACAAACTAAGCAAAACACAAGACGTGACGATCATTTGTCATGAGAAATGAACCACAAGTCGTAACATGTACTTATCATGTTGTCAAGGTCGCACTTCATCATCTCTTGGATGTTTTAATACCACTAATAACACTGTAAAATCTGACAAGCTGATTGTACTTCAATCATCTTGGAAACCTATTGCCTTGAAAAAGGAAAGTAAACATAATTACTTAATTTTACATAATAATTATTACATAATTAAGTCTTAATTCATGTTTACTTTATATCTAACTATTAAGTTTACTCTTGTGAAGTTGTTGCAACTTTAAAATGACCAGTGGAATTACCTTGTTCTTTCTAAGTTTTAGCAACTTCAGTAAACTTTGTTAGTTTGAGGATTTTGGCATGATGAAGTTTGGAGAACTGCGAGTTCTGTTTTCTTAACATGTTCAAGAATATTTGCAAATGGCAGAATACAGATATATAGCACAGGATACTTAGTTTGCTAAATAATAATAATAATGATAATAATAATAAAATATTTATAAAGCGCTTTTCAAGGATCTCAAAGACACTTTACAAAAGTCAAAAAAGATAATAAAATACAGTACACTAAAATGCATAACATTAAAATGAACAAATTAATTAACTGACCCTTTGAAACTTTCAAGGAATTAGTAGAAAGAAAATTACCTAAATATGAGCCCACAAAAAAGAAAAGAAAATGGTTTAAAAACAAAATAAAAAAAAAACAAGTAAATGGCTTGAAAAAAGTGCTAAAATGTTAATTTAAAAAACCTCAAATATAATTTAACAATTATTTTCTTTCTCTCTTTTCTCTGTTTTATTTCAGTCTTTTTTAAAACCAATATTCAGCTCATCTTCCTGTCAACTTTTCCTAATTCCAATTTTTCAGACATCTCTTGCCAAGTTGCTCATTGCTTTTTCAGCCATCTTTTCAACAGAAGTCAAACAATTAACTTCAAGTTTCAAAGGGTTAAATGCTTGCACACACAAATGCAGGACAAGAAACTGATTAAACCTGTCACTTTTAAGTTGCAACAATTTCACAAAACTAAGTAAATATAACTAAATTTAAGTAAACTTAACAATTAGTTGTAAAATTAACTTAAATTAAGATTAATAGTTATATTTACTTTAATTTTCGATCTTTTTCTTAGATTTATTTTTAAGCAATATCAACTTGTCTGATTTAACAGTGTATGTGTGCAGGCGCAAGCAAATACAGGGAGAGAAATGAGGGGATGCTAGTTGCTGGCAGCGATCATATTCATCATTGTATTCCCAGATGTTGTCAAGAGCTCAGTGTTCCAGCGCCCATCAGATAGAAACATTGGAAAGAGGAGGGGAAAAAAGAGAAGATCGAGGAATAAAGAGGGCTTTGCTGTAGTGGCGACCCTCTGTGGCTTTATCACCGCTGATGTCAGCCAGACCCCACATGGCCTCGTTCTCACCCCGCTGCTACTGCCTCATATGTGAACCCCCCACACTGAATGGGTGAGATGGAAGTAGGGGGAGACCGAGAGCGAGATGGAACAAGAGGAGGGTGATGAAGCAGATTGTGTGGGCGAGCTGAGTGTGTGTGTGAGTGAGATTGATCGAGGGGAAGTACTGGCGCATGTGTGACAGCGCAGACAAATGGCGAATGAAAGGCTGTTATGTTGGCAAGTTTGGCCCTGCTCTACTGCCAGATCAGCTCCATGAATTCAAAGTTTCGAGTGCAGCTTTGAACCTCTCAACCTGCTCCATAAACAATAAAAATTCATAATGAGGCTTTTTGAGTCAGCAGGGTGGAATAATTTTCTTCTCTTAAACCAAATTTGATGGTTTATTACACCCCGTTTTGTCAAAGTCAAGTCACAAAGGTGCAAGAATACAAGTCAAAAGTCATATATTACATGTAATCATGAGCCAGTAATTTTAATCAGAAACACTGCAAACGTGACAAATGTGTTGATGGTACTTAAACGGGAAGTACTGAAACTCCAGGTGAGATAGTAGGTTGGTGTGGTAGATGGTTCCAACAAACACAAAACTTTCCCCCAGGAGATCAGTGCTTGTGTCGCACCTGAAAGTAAACTTATCGGGTGTTAATTTAATGTTCATCATCACCATGTTTCTTTTTTTGAACCTAAATTATGTAATTTTACTTGCCTAAGTCTAAACCTAGGCAGCCTTGTAATATTAATGAATGAATGACTGAATCTTTATTTTGAACACTTAAAAACAAAAAACACAAATAAAAACAAAACGGCCTATACATCAATCTCAGTAAGATACTCAAACCACTTAAACTAAATATCACATGTTCGAAAAAGAGTAGGAATTAAAGTGACCAATTCCTCATCCGTTAGCTAGTTAGTTAAAAATAAAAGCATAATAATTTAGGTAATAAAATACTTGGTGTCTGTATGATTACAAACAGTAACACTACATAAGGATTTTTTTTTAAGGATTTTTGTGTGGCTGTCTGGCTCCGGAGTTAGGTGAACAAGATGATGGGATGAAGAAGCTCAGGGGGAAAAAAGGCAGTGATTTATTAACCAAAAATCATAACTGAAACAGAGGAAAGAAAAAAGTCCTGGGAAAAAATGAACAAAAAGCAACTGAGATAAGAAACAACTGAAAATAAAAATCGCAGCCTCACAACAAGCTGCCACTTACAATCATTCCCCCGTCAAAATCCAGTGGGCTTCTTATAACCCCTCCTGGCCCCGTCCTAATTTGACTCCTTGACTGTATGGTAAACCAAAAAAAAGGGGGGGGGGATAAGTCTTAAACTTGATTCAAACAGGCCAACATCAACAGTAAACTGGCAAAATATGTACAGGTATATATTCCTCTCTCTCAGATGAATTATGCTCCCAAATCCTCTACCTGTCAGTCACCAGTGTCTGATCACCGAGCCAGAGGAGCTCAGTCTGTCCTCCCCCTCTCTCCTCAGCCCAGACTGCCAGCAATGACACTGACACCAAAGAGCAAAATCATCACTATCATCAAAAAACCAGGTTGGTACAAAAAGATGTAACAAACACACAACGCTGGTTTACGAAAAAACTATTTTGTTAGACATTTCATTGATAAAAGTGGAGATGAGACACCTAATTGATTGCTTCACTCTGACTAACGAGGCACAGATGGCCTAATCAAGTCTGCTGACAGTGACTGCTGTTGGGGATCTGGGTGTATGAAAGAGTATGGAGATAACCTTTTCAGTGTCCATGTATGGAATTATTTATATATATATATATATATATATATTGAATAAAAAATACAGAAATACATTATTTAAACTTTATGTTTTTGATTTTTTCCTCAAAATCACACATCCAGTACACTGTTTTATCCCCCTTTTTGGAAAAGAGCATGGACAGAATCTGTGTAAAATGTTTATTTTCTGTGATACTGTTATCAACTTTAAATTTTGAATAGGGGAGGCTTTATGCTATTGTGCCATTGTGTTTTCCAGATCATACGTCCAAGTTCTAGTCATCTGCGGCATCTTTTATAACTTATATAACTCAATGACAGAAGCACTTACAGCGATTCTGCCTGTTGGGGAAAAACTACCTTCCAAATAAGACCATGCATATACATGTTCTAAAGATGGAATAAAAAACAGGTTTTATGTTATGTAGGTATGCCTTAGATAGGTGCTTTAGGTGAATGATAATTATATATGTTTTTGGAGATTTTTGCTAAACTTCTTTAAAAATAATTTTCCAAATCTACAAAGTTGTTGCAATTTAGTTCTTGCCAAGTAATGTTTTCAATGAAATCAATTGAAATTGCTCAGATTTCAAAGGTTTAAAAACTTGTAAAGGTGTCTGAACGCAGCAGAAGAAAAGTGATGTTGATCCACGTTTCAGAGAGTTAATTCTAGGTTATTTGGATCCAGCTCAACTATCTGTACAGAGCATTGCATTCTGGGAGTAGAGACAATATGTCCGCTGCACCTCTGAGCCCGCTCACGTCTGCATTATCCTGTGGCCCCGGCTCCGAGGCTGGATGGAAGTTGACAGAGCACGGGACAGCTGCAAGGCCCATTGCTATGTAGTAAATGCGAGCTGAAATAGCCAAATTAATGGAAGGGGCTCAAGTCCAAACCAGGGTTCAATACCGGGCTACATTTCAGTGCTATGAGCTGTCACCCACTCAGGCAGACGTCAATATTTACCGCTGCCATGGCACAGCGACAGGCAGAAAAAGGGGGTGTGACAGCCATTTTGGTGCCTCTTACTTCGAAGGTTGACTGTATGCCAGTTTTTGGAAACCCCCCTTTTTTTGTGGCATATAAACCCACCACCTCGGGACTGTTGTTTCTTAGAAAGAGGCCTGAAAGTGACAGATGTACTGGCACCACACAGTGACTGTGTTTTGGAAGGTTTGGCACATGTACAACGCTCACTGAAAATCAAATGCTATTGTTTTATTTTCAGGTTACGTATTTTTTATTTATTGTATTATTTATAGATATTAGGGGTTGAGAGAGAGCCAGGGCATAATGCATTTCATTGCATTAATGTACACAATACTTTGTAATGTATATGACGATAAACTTGAACTTGAACAAATGCAGGTGTTGCGTGCCCAGTCTGAAATGTAACTTTAGAACAGCAGTAATAAAGTATGTAAATCAAAACTCTTAAAAAAAATGTAACTTTTTTTTTGTTTTATTTCACGTTTGCATATTGTCTCTTATCTTTGTTTCCATTTTAAGTTGAAAATATTTCAACCTTGTGATTGTGTATTTTCTGTTTTTTTGTCTGCAAAACTTATTTTTGAAAAATGCTATATTAATAAAGTTTATTATTATTATTACATACTAAACTGAGACTTTAAATGTGTTCAACAGGGATGGTTCTAGTGATTATGGGGCCTTAAGCGAGATTTAGTTATTTTAAAGTTCACCTGTCTTTGAGCTGAATATTATCATCTGTTGTATTTATCCTAATATTTTATCAACTATGTGCATATTGTGTTTTTAATTGTGCGTAAAGCACTTTGTAACTTATTTTGAAAAATGCTTTATAAATAAATAAAGGCATTATTATCAATATTGTAATGTCACCATTTGTGTATAAAAATGGCATAAAATGTTATTTTTCAAAGATGTTTAGAAGTTTAATTTATATCTTGTCTCGTGTTCAAAGAAAAAAAAATCTCTTTTCTAGGGTGCCCTAAGCAGCAGCTGCTTATATTGCTTTATGGGTAAAATATTGGTACATTTGAACATTTCACAGGAAAACGGTGGGACACGGAGAGCTATTTCTGGATCCTCGCACAAGGATATAAAAGGTAAGACCTGTTGCCTTGAATCATATTTCTCCTGACTTGCAGATTCATTGGCTTCACAGCTTCTTCTTCAGGGAAGACACTTTTCTGCTTCATGAGCCCAAAAGAGTTTTCCCCTCGTTGCCACGGCGACCACGACTCTGTATACCTCACAAAACCTTTCGCGCCCCTCTTGGTCTCTCCGCCTACCAGGGTTTTAGCAGATCTTCTCCTTCTGCTCAGGGAAACTTCAATTACCGGCAACACTTTTTCAACCACCTCAAGGCCTATTATGGTCAAATGAGACGCTATGGCCGGCCAGGAACGGCATCTCCTCCCCTGTAAATCTGAGAGCGTTGTCTCATGCTCACGGTGCTGTGACAGGACAAGGTCGAGGGGTCGCGCCTCCAGGTGATGTGTTTCCATAAGGCCGTGGAGAGGAAATGCACATATATGGTGCTGTCTTTATTTATTGCCGGCTCTTTTACTGGATGACTGCAGACTCTCCTCCTTCTGTGAGCTCTGCATCTCTTCCAAAGCACTGAAGCTCGGTGTTTGCCTCTTTACAAAATGTGGGATTTGAGTGTGTCAGGATCTTTTAAGAACATTATGATTTTATCTACCATGTGCCAATACAATAATGTGATTGTATTGGGTTTTCAGTCCCCTGCAGATGGAAAAATGCCCTGACCCAAAGCAACTATCTGAGAGTGCTTAACCCTTTGAAACCTGAGCAAATTAGTTTGATTTCTTTCAAAAATGTGGGTAGAAGACAATGAACAACTTAACAAGACATAGCACGAAGATAAGCAAGAAATTAGCGAAAGTAAACGGAAAATCCCTTTAAAATAAGCAGAAAAAAGAGAGGTAAGTAAAAATAAATAAATAAATAAAATTACCCCACAAAAAGTGCTTAAAAATAAAATAAAATAAAAAGGCTATATGTCTACATTTTTTTGTGATGTGGAGGGAGAAGGCTATAAGCTACTTAACAATTCATGGCCCAAAAATTAGCAAGAAAAAAAAAGAAAAGAAAAGTGAAAAACAAAAACAAACAAGAAAATTACCCAGTAAAAAAACGTTGAAAAGTTAGAAAATACATTATTTTTTTCTGTAAATTAATAAATTAATTGATTATAATAATTATAAATATAGATTTTGGTGTTTTTTTGGACATTTTCCCCACTTTTTTTTTATAATTGTTTCTTTAAAGAATCTCCTCCGCCATTTTAATACTAATTTTCATACTATTTTCTTGTAATTTCTAATTTCTTGCAATTTTGAGGCCAAATTGCTTGTTGCTTTTCCCTCCATGTTTTCAAAAGAAGTCAAATTGCTCAAATTTCAAAGAGTTAAACAACCTGTAAAAGGCATCTGAACGCTGCACAAGAAAATTGATGTCAATCCAGGTTTCAGAGGGCTAACTCCAAATGTTTGAGAGGTCTGGACATTGTTAGATGAAGCTGACAGTTAGCAACACAAAAGGATTGTATGCTTTAGCCGAACAGAGCAGGAAATCAGGGACGATTCAGCGTCCTTAACATGCTTCCTATGCAGACGGTGACGGGGGCCCCGAGTGACCCATAACACAAACACAGGTCTATCTGAACGCTTATCGTCCAGCCGGGGTCCCCTCACAGTGCTTCCTCTGTCTGCCTGACTCTGTTGTGGATATTGGCAGTGTCAGTCTGCAGCAACATCCCTCGCATTTATCTGCTGGCTAATAAACTCGTCACACTTGTCACATATAAACTGAAAGGGGAAGGGCAGTAAAAAGAGAGAGTGCCGTATAGAAAAGAGCAGATCTGGACTAAGTCCTTCGTATAATGACTCCTCAATGGAGCAGGCACCATTCGTCACCACAAGAGCATGAGGGGGAAAAGGTCCAAACACTGTATGTATAAGTTCATTTAAGCACAGACCATTTCTCATTCTGCTGCTGTTTTACTGCTGTATGAAAACTGTCTTGTGAATTTGGAACATGGAGCAACATCACTTTCCCTGTGCTACTTTTAGACGCCTTTCACAAGTATTTAAACCTTTGAACCCAGAGCAAATTGGTGCAATTTCTTTCAGAAATATAGGAAAATGGTACTGAGCAACTTGGCAAGAAATGTTCCCCATTTTGCAAGGAATTTATTTTTAAAAAGCTTAAAAATGTCTAGAAAAAAAAGCTAGGGGAAAACTATATTTAATGATTATAATTCCATATTTAAAATTATGTTACATTATTATTTTTTTCAGCCCTTTTTAAGGGCATTTCCTCGTTTATCTTTTTTTTTTTTTAACTTATTTTTATTTATTTATAGTTTTTTAAAACTAATTTTCGGGTAATTTTCTTGTATTTTTTACTATTTTTTTTGCAAATTTTTGGGCCATTTATTTTGTTGCCTTCCTCCCAGGTATTATGAAAGAAATCAAGACAATTTGCTTGGGTTTCAGAGGGTCAAAGCTGCACTCACGGTTGTAGATTTCAGGGGTGACAGGAGACACGTACTCCATAACATTCAGAACATGTGGATTTGTCGAGTACAATAGTTCCCTCAAAAATGTATAAAGTAGCATGAAAAGAAGATACTCAAGTAAAGTACAAGTACTTTAAATTCACACTTAAAATCTGTACTTGAGTAAATGTACTTAGTTACTTTCCACCACTGTAAATTAATATACAGTTTGTTCCACTGCCCCCAAGTGGACAAACACTAAATTAATGTTACATTAAAAAGTACAGGATCAAAGCTTTACTTTCAGCATGTTTACAGGTCTGAGCTGTTAAAATATCTAACATAAACATTTAAATCTGCTCTCACACAACTGTGGCTTCACACACACCACTTTGGTTTGAATTTGGGAGCCCAGGCAGCGGCTCAGCACGCGGCCCAGAGGGGAGTACGCATTCCTGCTGACAATAAAAGAAGCCAGGTGCCTTTTCACCCGTGGCCGACACTATAAACAGCAGTCTCGCTGCAGTAAATGTCAGACATAGGTAGGCACAGCGCACATGACTCACGCCACTGTATACAGACTCCCAAGATGCTATCTATCTTCAGTCCTGCTCTGACCTGGGAATGGCCCTGCAGCTTCCCTCCTTTAAGGGTAACACCGTGCCACAATGCTGACACTTTTCTCTCGTTTTGAGCGTCCCTCTCAAGTCTTCGGTACAAATTTTCACCCTCATATCAATCTGTTTGACCCAATCAACACAAAGACTTCACTTGTTTGCGTCAACAGCACATCCGTGGCAAATCTTGAGAACATTTTCCTCCCACGAAGCTCGGTCACATCAACATTGTCCAACATTTGTGGTCAGATCAAAGTCCGTCTCTTGTGTACGACTACAGTTTTGATATTTGATGTCCAAAAAGCTCACCACTTCCTTTTTCCCATGTCATGTCCCATTCCCATACTCCGACCCGGAGCTCCTCAGCCCCCAAGCAGCACTGAACCACATGACCTCTGTGGTTTGACTCACCATTAACTTAGAAATTCAGTTTGATGACACCAACGCGCAGTGACTTTGTAGTTTGCTGTAAACTGTTGGGATGTGATGCAGGAGAAACGAACGCTTGGTGCAGATCTCTGCCAGGCAGCATCTGGCTGATGATACAACCTTGACCCTGACTGAGATGGCAATGATGTCATGCTTAAAATTGTGTTGTTATTTTTTACCAACACGAGAGGGTGCTGGTGTGTACGGATCCAGACAAGTGGGATGAGGAGGAGAATCACATTCATTCTTTGAAATCTGCATAAATTGGCTTAATTCCTTTCAAAGACACGGAAAAAAGCAGGGAAAAACTTAAGTGAACACCCCCTAATATATAGTCAAATAAATAAAATAAAATAAAATAAAATAAAATAAAATAAAATAAAACTACTTGAAAATTGGGAGGGGGGCACAAAGAAAAAATGTAAAAAAAAAAAAAAAAAAGGAAATAAAACATAACAAAAGATCTGCTTAAAAAAAATAATTCTGTAAAAATAATCTAGAATATATATAATTAAAATATAGTTTTGGGACATTTTAACCTAGCTTTAAAAAAAAAAAGACAGTTTCACAGTTTTTGTTTTGTTGTCTGATCTGCTTTGATATTTTTGACACCCTAAAGTCACCTTTTAAACTATTTTCAGGACTTAATGGTGCACATAAAAAGCTGCCTATATGATGTCAGTCAATTTTCCAAAAACACCCCTGATTTCTAGTGATAAAATCCCACTTTTAATAAAATAAAGTGGCTATTTTTAATTAACAACTGCAGTCTATGAAGACAAAATGTAAAATGGAGGTAGAGCGAGGGCAATTGTCGCAAATCCTACCGCAAATCACCTCTGAAGTGTCGTGAAACAGCCCCTGATGTTCGGCGTGTGAAACCCCGTCGGTCTCTCCGTACGGCACCCCTGCTGAAGACGGTATGTTCCCCAACATGACCCGATAAAATACTATAAAATACACTTTTTTAGTGGTTACTAACGTTACTGCTGTTCCCTGTGTGTTTCAGAAACATGCCAGCTAAAGGTCCATTGCAGTCTGTCCAGGTTTTTGGACGTAAAGTAAGTAAAATATAGAAATAATTCCACGTGTGGTGCTGTGGCTAAACTGTCTTGCTAGCGCACATTAGCTAAAGTTGCTAAAATGACGAGGTGGCGTGTCGTAGTTTTACACCGTAGTTAAACTCTTTTGTGGGTAAATATAGATTTTAAGGGACATTTACAGTATGCCAGAAGTTTTAGTACTGTTGTATATGATCGTAAAGCGCCTGGAAATTGTTCGGTTTCGCTGTGATTAGATCCGGCATAGCTAACGTTAGCTAGCCGGGTTTTTAGCATCGGTTGTGTATCTGATACTTTACAGAAAATGACAACTTTAGATTTAGCTCACGTGTCTCAGACAAACATAAATACTAATCCCTCTTCTCATTGACAAGGTCTGCAGTATTAGTCCATCATATAGCCCCAGAAATTAGTACTTTTCTCTACCAAATGCTTGATTTAGAACAACACACTATGACTAATGTGCATTTAATTTAATTAATAGGAAGATTAACTGTAAAATATACCTCAGAAGAGTAGCCTTGGTTTGGTTATGATGATATCTGATGAGTTGTCTTGTGTCATAGAAAACCGCCACAGCAGTCGCCCACTGCAAGAGGGGAAATGGACTGATCAAGGTGAACGGCAGACCCCTGGAAATGGTGGAGCCTGCCACCCTCCAGTACAAGGTGAGTCCCAGCATCACTGTGCACATGGATGATGGAGGGCACAGCTTTTAACATCTGTGACTGGATTGGGAGTGCAACGTGACTTGGGTGTCATTTGTAACCTGTCCTCTCAATAATATGCATTTCCAGTGGAAGTGCAGCCTTACTGTCTTTCCTGGCCTACTTGATAACGTTATCATGGGGTTGCAAATTGTAAACACATTTAGTGTTACCAGTGATCAATTAATTGTGATTTTAAAAAGAAAGCAGAAACGTAAGAACTTTGCTTATGCCAAACAATATTAAATACTAGTTTTTTTTTCACAACCTCACAGCAACATGCTGCATATTCATTGATACTATTGCGTAGCCGGTGAAACATAAAAACACATGAAACGCAATGAATATAATTTCGTCTCTGTGCTCTTCTTTGAGACAGCGAGATGGCCAGCTTGTTATGAGTTATTTTGAGCACTTTGTTTGCTAATGCGAGTCACTGAGACATTCTTCCATTTGCACCATTCTGCTGATAGCTTAAATGTAATAGATTACACATAGTTTGTCAGAATCAGATCTTTATTTAATTGATCACATTGTACATGTACAATCATCAAATTCTTAAAAATTGGATTACATGGATTGCCAATTAATTATCTTCCCCGTGTTATACAAATTATCATTTGAAGGTAACTATTATTGCAGATGTGGCATAAATTCTGTAACACCGCAGAGCCCATTGAAGCTTGTAGAGGTTTAGTAATATCTCCAGGAACCAGCAGTATTTTGTAAAGTTCTTTTACACTTGCAGATATCCTAGTAAACATAATTATTTTTTTTTGACAACGTGGTTGATATTATATGCTGCTCTGTTTTTAGCTTCTGGAGCCAGTGCTGCTGCTGGGCAAGGAGCGTTTTGCTGGAGTTGACATCAGAGTCAGAGTGAAGGGTGGTGGACATGTCGCACAGATCTACGGTAAGCTTTTTATTGTATATTAGAATTTCTAATGTGTATAAGCATTTTTTTTTTACCGTTTTTATGAACATATTTTATTAGCATTTAAGTCATTACAAGTAATCTTAATAATAAGCCCACACCGCCCCTCTCATCCCCGAGCTTTAGAAATATTAACGAACATGATAACTACATATCAACACATATGATTTAATATTAAGAATGACTAAAGTAAGTTAGTGTAAAACAGAGAAAAGGAAGAAAGGGATACAGACATTTAAAATAAAATCAGTAATCATCAAAAGATTTTTTTAACCTTTATTTTTGTTTTTGTCTTTCAGCCATCCGTCAGGCCATCTCCAAATCCCTGGTTGCCTACTACCAGAAATGTGAGTATTATGTAATTTTTTTAGAATTACTAATGCTTTTGTGAAAACACTTGACATAAATGTTTTAATAAAATTAACTGATTTCAGTTGTGTAGGAAGTGTTTTTAATGAAGTGGTGTATTTTACAAACACATTTCTTGACAAAAGTTGTCCATTTTTGTGTGACCTAAAGAAGCACACCCCTGTAATGCCAACTCACTGATGCTACAGATCTGACGACATCGTTGACACTTTGTCAAATCAGAAATCAGCGAGTTTATCTGAAACAACAGTACAGTACTCAAGAGATTTTCAAAGCTTAAACATTGGAAATACACTCATGTTATTATATAAATATAAATGTTCCTTTTATTTAACCAGAGACAACAGATACAACTGTCAAACACCACAAATGAGCAAGAACAATTTCCAGGAAAAATGCTGTACAAAAAACTACACAAACATGTAACCTTCTAAATCAATTTCAGGGAAGTTTTGGGAGAAATCACATTTACCAAGAGTGCTATTTCCTCAGTCTTACAAACAGCTACAGCTACAAAAATGTCAAGTCCTCCTCATTATTTCAGGAAAATGGGGCAGGTCATTTAATAATCTTAAGTGGGAGGTTAAAATGGAAACTTGCTTGACTTGCTGTGAGTTGTATGCGCCGTGTTTAGCTGTATACTGAGTTTAAATGATGAATTTGTTGTGGGATAAAAAGTAACGGCATTTTGTCAGTGCAGTTCAACCAAACTTTTAGTGATGGATCTGAATTTATGAGCAGTACCCCGAGACTGAATGTCTACCGTGCAGATAACTACGGAGTATGCAACATGAGCTGTCAAATCTTTTAAATCTGTACAGTAGGCAGGCATTTTGTCTTCTCACGCCTTGTTCTCATAGAAACTGCCAGGTCGCTTACTCTGCAGCAACAATGTTTTCCACTTGGGTGAATTCTCATTTAATTTAAAACTTGTATTGAGCATAAATGAGAAGGAATTTTTTTTTTAGTGCTAAAAAAAAGTCGTGAAAATCTGAATGTACATACAAAGGTGTTTGCTACATTTTACAGAAAATGTATGTTTAGAAAACAAAATATCCTCTGAGAGGGTTAAATAAAGCACTTTGTCTAATTACACACAGTGTTCCTTACACACCAAAGTATGCAGAATGTGTCGGAGCACTTTTAATAAAAAACTCACAGAATAACCTGAAGTTTTTTTTCTGTTTCTGTGCAGATGTCGATGAAGCCTCCAAGAAAGAGATCAAGGACATCCTGATCCAGTACGACAGGACCCTGCTGGTCGCCGATCCCCGTCGCTGCGAGTCCAAGAAGTTCGGTGGACCTGGAGCTCGTGCCCGCTACCAGAAGTCTTACCGTTAATCCCCCTGTACATTTTCTTAATAAATTGGAGGAACAAAGAATTCAATTTGTCCACGTTTCATTAATAAGACTGCAGGAGAAATCACTGTATTCAACAAGTGCAACACTTCTCTTAGTCACAGCATGAGAAAAGACATTTTACAGTAAAATACATATTTCTTTGTCATAGTGTGATCAGTGCTGAGAAATGAGCTCTGAAGGTGTTTACAGTGAGTCTGTTGTAATAGTTTTTAGACAGTTTTGATTGCCTCTTTTTAACAAAGTCACTTATGCAGAGGAAGAACATGAGCAATATCTTCCCCCTCCAGCTGATGCAAGTGCAAGTCGAGTGGCTTTTTAACTTAACTTGACCTTTTGACCTTTGTATGAGGACAAGACCAGAATTTTCTACAAGGGATTTAATTGAACTGAAACATTAAGTTCGTCATCGTCACCTGAAATGATGTTGCTACAGATTGTCCCAAGAAGGGACAAGATAAAGCCATAAGAGCAAATGCCAAAATACCTAACACCTAAACATCTATACTGCTTTATACTAAATATCATAGGGTGTTTTCAGGTCCTTAAGTCTTAATATTTGGCCTTAGAAGTCATTGAAATACTACTAATTTAAAATTATGAGTTGTGTCTGATACCATTAATAAGTTTATTCATCTCCACAAAGATTTCTAACTAATATAGCTATCATTTCACTATGTTTTGTCAAAATGAGTTGAATTTTGTTGCATTCATTTCTGATTTTACAAATCTTTACACTTCCCAATGAATATAATAGTATTTTTGCTCTATATTTGCACTTGCTCCAATAACCATATCCTACACAAAACCCGCCCCTACACAGTATGTACAGTACTGTATATACTAACCTGCAATGCCCGCCAAGTATAAAAAAAATAGTCCAAAAATCAGCCTTAAATTCGGTCAAAAGTAATCTTTGATAAGTCTTCAAGCACAATATTGAAGCGTCTGATACCTGTCGACACCAGATGAGTTCTGTATTTCATCAAGGACACGTTTGCAAACGTTAGGGGAATTATTTCATTTACTTTTGCTACTTTGTAGTTCAGTGTGGGTTCAGTGTGTGCTCATCCAATTTTTGGTAGTGGTGGTAGAGATGACATGAGTGAGCAGTCACAGGTGTGTTTCGCAGCATTTGACTCGTTAAAGGCGAGCGCACACGGGTGTTACCAATCACATTAACGATGGCTCAGTTCTGCTGAAGTGTGTCAGTTTGCTATGAAGACGGCACGATATCAAGACCATGAAACCAAAGCATGACATTTAACCATCATTACTTCTTTAAAATTTATTTTAATTTAACACTGTGACGTCTCAAGAAGTCTTCAAAGAAAAAAGTTGCAGCAGTGCGTGTGCAATGTGCATCACTAAGTCATATATTAAAATTTTCAAATAGACATTTGTTTTCTGTAAAAAAATGCACATTTACTGTTGGTTGATGTGATATAACCTTTACAGTCACTTTATTCTTTAGCATGTATTTGCTTCAGTTTTTGTCTGCATTATGAAATACCACATTTGACCAGCAGGAGGAGCCAGACGATAGCATTGAATAGTGATGCACACAATCTTCAGCAGCAGCAGCAGCCATCAGAAAAGTGTCTTGATACCATTTCATACATCTCACACAGATTAACAGTATATGATTAATTAATACGCACTGAATTACAACTCCACACTGCGAAGAAGCTCTTGCTTGAATAAAAAAAAAAAATAAAGTCCAATGATGGTATACCAAATTCACTTAAAGTCTCTAAACAACATTTTGTGAAACATTAAAATAATGTTGACTTTTGTTCCAAGCCTATGTTGGCCTTGTTATGAAAAAATACAAAAAATCAGATATTGTATGATTGTTGTATCAAGAAAAACCTGATGACTTTAATCATCATCATCATCATTATTATTATTATTATTAATACTGGTCTTTTTTTCCTCTCTGGTGACTTTTTTTGTCTAGTTTCCTTATACATGACAGAGGTGCTTTTAAGATTTGTTATTTTGGACAAGATGCAGGGTCAAGTTTCCTTTGTTTGGGTTAGTGGGAAAAAATTGACAAAATGTGATAAAATATCGATACTATATGATGTAAAGATACCTCTTTGTACAAGTAAAATATTAAAGAAAACTTCAAAACAAACAACAACAACAACAAAGATACTGTAAGCAAGTATGATGGATGCTTTCCTACTCCGATATTCCCAGGTTTTAAAGTGTGTAATGAAACTTGCTGTTTTCATTATTCTGTTGGTTTTATTGCATTTTTTCAGTCTTTTCTACCCTGATAGGAACACTGTGTGCAGATAATCCACCCTTATTAACTCTCATGCTTCTTAAATTAACTCTTGGTTCACATTTTTGAATCAAACTGAAGCATTCTTTCCTCTATTTTCTGCTGATTGCTTGTTACCGCTCTCTGTTTTTCCCGATGCACAAACACCCTCTCCACTTCCACCACCACAACAACAGGAGTGTAATGAGGTGAGCTGAGCTGAGGCCCAGATGTTGTTGGCCTCTCTGTGGGCAGCCAGCAGCAGCCGTTCCCGCTTGGCGAGCTCCCGAGGGGGGATCAGGCCTGTGTACAGCCCTCCAATAATCAACACAGCAGGGAAGCCCACTCCCCACTGCCACTGTTGTTTACTACTGTTTATTTTCTGCCCCTGCCTGCCGCCTCACCTCCAAAGGCCAAAGTGACGTTCTGTGCCAGTGGAAATGGCTGTTTTTGTTTTTTTTTCTGCAGTAAACAACGAGGACTGACAGCAGAGAAGAAACTAATGTGGATGATGCAGCGAGTTGTTGGGGACAGAGGCGGATGGAGCACAAAAACATTTCAAAATTGATGTTTGTGTTAGTTTTTTTTCTGTGTGATGGAAAAATTGGGCCACATCCATTTTTCTTTCTCAAAATATTGTCTGGATCATGGCTGGAAAAAGACAGGAACGTGTTAAACAACCACCAACAACAGACATATGTACAATAATTAAAATAACACACTGACTGATTCTTAAAGGAGCAGTGTGTATAATTTAGTGACATCTAGTGGCGAGGACTGCAAATTATAACCAGCTGAAACTTCTCCCGGTTAGAAATACATGCAAAGGTCTCTTTCTCTTCAAAACAAACACATAAAGTGCTTGTTTTTGCCACTGATGGGCTCAGATTATTGTAAGAGTCAACATTCAAATAACATTAAAATATTTTTGTCATATTCTTTTTGTTTAGCCAGAGAAGACCCAAAATCGCTATTGCCAAACCCACCAGTGTTTTCTGTGTGTAGAGACAGCATTATTTTTTAACTCTAATTGGGTAAAGTGAGGGTTTATTTCAACTAAACCAGCGTTGGTGATTGTTTCAACAAAGGAAAGATGAACCAAGACGGCTTTTGTGAGTTCTATTTTGTTTCTGATGACTTTGACTGCAGGATGATAAAATTAACTTTTATTTAAATTGAGTTTGGTCTGTTGATGGTGATTTGGGGGCGTTTTCTGGTTAAACAACAAGGATCTTAACCTTAAACAAAAATGTCTATCTCTGAAGGGATCCTTCCATAACATTGTTGGATACTTAAAATAAAAATCTGAGCCTGTCAGTGGCAAAAACAAGCACACTCAGTAGGTGTAAACTGATGGTGTGACTATTACAAAAAACGTTCTCAATGGTCACTTAGACACAAAAACATGAGAAAACAGGGGCCAGCTTGAAAAAGACGCAAGTTGCCCTTTAATGATGGCTTTTAACTTCTCATTTGAGAATTTATTAATGATTCATCAACCTTTATTAAAGCTGTTCGTTGCCATATGAAAAAGTCATATTGGTTTCTAGTTTATTATTATGTAATCATGCATGGCTGCAGGAAATGATGTAAAAAAGTGAAATTTTGGTGCACTGTTTGGTGTATTGTAATTTGTAGCGCCACGTGTAACACATAAAAGGATGTGTGCAACATGTTGGCACCTCTGCTGGCTTGTTTTCATTCCTTTCAACAAGCTGCAGCTTTGATTCAGTTACACTTCTTTTGTACTTAATTAAAAAAACAAGAGACTGTGATGGAAATCAAGTTAATTTGACGGAGAATACAAAAGTGTTTGATGTATTTTTGCACAAGTCTTGTAATTCTTTTGGTATTTGAAATCGTGTCATTAAGTGTGCAAGTTTATTTCTTTATGACTGAGCATGCACACACACACACACACACACACACACACACACACACACGCACACACACTGAACCTAACACCTGCCTTTCCTCTGTTAACACCTCTGCCTCTCTAGGTCTCCAAATCACACAAACACTGAGGTGTGAGGCCAGGATGCATTTTGTCATCACTTGCAATTCATCCGCACCTCTCCTCACGACACCTCCACGAGCACACACTCTGCAATTAACACATGAAAGCATATGAATACACCCACATGCACACACACAAAATAGGCTTCAAACATGACCTACAGTACATTAAATTTTTTATTTCAGCCTCCTCCTGCAGAGACAAAAAGACGGAGGCAGAGAGGTTCATTTACATATATTGACCACTGCTCTCCTCCTCCTCCTCCTCCTCCCTGCAGCCGTCGACTCTTCGTCGAGCCTCATTGCCCTGAATGAGTAAACAACAATTGGTCGAGGGTGCCAGCGGCTGGGGATCAGGGGACAGTAGCAAATGTTGGCTTCAGTGGAGAGGAAATGCAGCTTAACCAAGCGACACGCCGCTGTTTGGGCCGAGTGATAATGAGAGGCTAGCTGCTGATCTGTTGCATTGTCCTTAAGGGGAAGTTTTCACTGTGTGTGTGTGTGTGTGTGTGTGTGTGTGTGTGGAGGAGGAGGGATGTCTCCACTGAGACCAGAACTGGATATATTACATTTCTTTGTCTGCTGTGCTGATATGATGAGTTTTGGTACCGGGGCCAGGGGCCAAAATTGTCACCCACCCCTCTTGCTAGCGCACACCTGGCACTGCCCATGTTCAGCCTTTACGAATAAAAAAAAGTAATGCAGATTAGTAGTTTTCTACAGTTTCTACTGGTCTCCTGCTAACTGCTCCAGGATTAGAAAAACAAAACAAAAAAATTGAGGTTTGATACACAACCCTAACAGAGACAATCTTGGACTGAATGTGTTGAGTTTCCTTGTTTTGGTGTGTGATCTACACTGTGCTCTGGCTCTGTCACAGTTTATCTCTCTGTCCCTCCTCTTCTATCCACCAGATGTCCTCGTATTTACCCTGCTTTCCACATCACCTGACTTCCCCCACTCACACACACACACACAGACACACCTTTTCTCAATCTCCTCATCTGCCCTGCAGCTACCTGACTCTCCCTCCTCACCTGTTTCCACTTTCCCCTCATCAGTCCTGCACTTTGTAAGCCGTCCTCACATCCACTGTGTTCCAGCAGCTAATGCAAATCGTGATGAATGACCGGACACTCATATCAGTGTGTGCATGTTTACTATGTCTGCTTTCTGCTGGAGATTCAGACTGAGACAATGTAACAGCGCTCTAAGAAGTGATTCTTAGTCTTTGCATGCAGACAGAACATCAAGACTCTCATTCATCTTGAGCCTCGCGTCGTAGACACTTAACAATCCTCCATATACAAATGTGTGTGTACCTGTATGCCTGAAGCTGCTTGTTACAGGCAGCAGCTTTGAACACTGTTCTCCTCGGTCCTTTTGGTAGATAGATACTTTACTGATCCTTATGGAAATGACTTTATATGGCACATACATTCACAAACACAATTGCAGCAGACATCTAAACATAGAACATACACATCTACATTACATATAAAAACTATAATGTATAAAGATAAAAAGATCAGTGTGCATGCAATGAGGATTCTTTAACATTATAAAACATATATAAATAGATAAAGTATATATAATAGCATCCCTAAAAGTATAATAATATAAAAAGTACCCTGGTATAACAGAAAAAGCAGATATCAATTTGTCTGAGTCATAAAATCGCACCTGGGATCATTTGCTGACTAATTTATTCTCTGTTTGCGAGGGAAAGCACACAAATGTTTGGCTTTTAATGGTTTCTTCGAGTGTAACATTTTTCCTACTTTCTTGCAGATGCTTTGTGCAAATTGTTTTATGCATATTTTTGGCTCTCTGCAAAAGAACAATGATCATAAACGTGAATGTTTGAGATAAACATTTCAGAAGTCAGGCACGAATGCTGATGACAACTTTAAAAGTCTCCTCTCTGTGTTCCACAATCCCACGCTCCACTTAGTTTCACCCCCGCTTTCTTCCCTTAAAGTACCCTTCGTTACCGACGAGGGTTGAGAGAGAACATCGAGCTGATGATGGATTCATCTCATCTGTTTCACTCTGCACAAAGAGGCCTCGCTCGCAGCCTGTTTTTGGTCCAAAAGCAGCCAGAAAAGGGCTCCCTGTTACTGACCCGCTCTGTTAGTCACACTCTCCGCGGCCAGCATTGACTCATTCCCAACGCATTTAACCTAGACTTGAACCAAAGTGGAATTAGTCCCAGTGCGCTCACACCACAGAACCCTCGTCTCCCATTAAAATCTGCCTCCACCAGCTCTCTTTTGCCTTTCCATCCTTGCAGTGTGGCAGTGTGACACTGGCCTGCACACAGGGTGAGCCGGGTCATGCAGGGGTTTCTCCCCCGAGAGCTCGGCTGTTACGCCCGAGCCAAATCAGGAGGTCATAGGCTACCTCACACACCCTCCAACCTTTAGCCTCCAGCTCTGGCCGCGGCGCTCTGATTCCCTGCGACAACCTGCAGAGGACCTGCGCTGATCCCCCTCCTCAGGGGTCAGCGTGGATCTATTTTAGTGAAAACACACAGTTCATACACCTCCTGTGCAGCAGGGGTGAGGAGATTATTAGAGTTCACAGTGCTCCCAGACAGCTTTGAAGTATCGAGGTTATCTTTCATTCCTGCCACGTTTGTTGTTGTTTCTTTTAACGCTGTGATTAAAGTCAGGATTGGTCATCTTTACCTGAGACGAGACGAGAATGTGGGCACCATTATCGGCTGTGTCGTTTTCAGATTAATGGCTCTGGTGCTCCATGATAATGATAGTTAGTGTTTATTTTACAATCAAATTAAAATTGCAGTCTCCTCTGCCTCAATCTTAATTGTTCCCATAAAACATTTAGAAATAAAATCAAGATCAATGTCTCTTTCCAGAAATCATGACCCAGTTACACAAGATAAATCACAGACCTTGTTGTAAGCAGTTTCATGTATTTTCTTTCTACCGCACTACACCCACCAACCATATCACTGTGCTCAAGGAAGTGTGCATCTACTGCTAGCTCACCTAGCACCACTGAGCAAGCTAATGTTGCAGCTTAGCCAGGGAGGACGCCATTAATGTTTACATCTCACACTGTCACGATCGCGAGCCTCTCAGCCACGTGTAGATGCAAACCTGGTCTCACTCACAACGTGCACAATATTGGTGGTATCAGATGCCCCGGGCAGTGATTTTTTTTTAACTGCTGGAGTATAAAGAGTGAGAATGTTTAGGGTGGATGGGTCAAACAGACTTTGGACTTTCATCTGGGAAACTGCTGTTTGTGTCCCATATGAAACAAAAAGTCAATCAAGTTGTTTTAATAACAACATATTGTGCTTGTGACATATGTCACGTGATGTTACTTTATGTCAATAACAAATTATCATCCATGATGAAACCTAAATGTATACTTTTGTTGACTAAACCTAAACAAGTAGACCAATAGACATTTTTATGTTTAATGCTTAGTTTGAAAAAAAAAAACTTACTGTATTTAATAAAAAATGATAATTTTGTAAATCACAATACAAATTTAAAATGACATGCTGCCCCAAAGCATCCAAAACTGTCAACCAAGTGTTACCAGAGTGTCATTGTTTAATGTGTTTTACAACACATTAAAAAAAAAACAGCAAGACACTGATACACTCCTCCCAAATGTTTATGAATCCGATCTTGAAACATGAGAAGAATGGATTACCAAGATCTGTTCTCCAACAAATAAAAACTTGTGCCACGTGTATAATTTGAAATGATCTCATACAAAACAACACATAATGACTGTAAAACTGGAAACATGTTTTATCACTTAACATTCAGTAAACTGTTAACATGAGCAGCAGGGGGCAGGTGAATTTTATTGTCGATGCTCTCATCACTTAAGGGCGAGAGTTGGCGAATCTCCCGAAAACCTGTTGCCCTCCTTTGAGGGATTTGACCTCCGAGTCAGCTCCTCTAAGTGCTTCAGAGCACATGAGCTCCTTGACTCGGACCTGTCAGGAAGTGTTGTGAAGAATGTTACCGAGAGTGCGGAGTGTGAATTGATTGCCCTCTGACTGCTGCCAAAACTGCGCTCAGTGTGCCATCCTGTGTTGTGTGTGTTTCGGGCTGTCATGCCTCCTATACGTGGAGATAAGGGGGGCGGCATGGCTAATTAAACGGAGTAAAAGTTGTTGAAAGGGGCTGGACACTGCCAGCACGAGAGGACTTGACATCCATGTGTTCTTGTTTCGAGACAGAGAGGGGGCAAGCGTGACGGAAGCAGGAGGCCCAGGTTGCAGCACCCCGCCTGGCTGCCAGAGCTCAGTCAGAGGGCAAAGAATTGTGGGGTGGAGGTTAACGGTAATGGAGGAGGGTGGTGTTAATATTAACTGCAATTCCAGACCTTCTACTACCACTTTTTTTTCTCCGTTTCCAGCCAGCAGAGAGCTCTAAACCCCAACACCCTATCCCAGTGCTACACATACACACATTCCAGGAGAAAGGGATGGGAGCGTGACAATCGGGAAACAACGGCTGTTAGTTACAGAAAATGCATTACGCCGCAGCAGAGCGGAGGAGAGGAGGAGAGGAAGTGGTGGGATTACGCCGGGGCTTGGACAACGAGAGCACAGGGCTATTTCCTCCCCCTCTCTGTAGTAAACTGTCCAGATTTACAAGGCCTCCAGGGATACGGGTGCCCCATCCTCGTCCCGTCAAACCCCGACAGCTCCTGATTTAAAAATAATCCTAAATCAGCGCATGACAGTTGTCAGCAGGGCATAAGGAGGTCAGAGGAGCCATCGAGTGAGGAGGAAAGACAAATCGCATAAGGCGACTGGAGTTTTTGTAGATAAGAGATAAACCTTGTGTGCACTGTGAATTTAAAGATCCAATCTGTCTGCCGCAAAGTGCCAAACTAATGGCTCAGACATGACACTTTTACTACACTAACAACGATATTCTAATGCCTGATATGCGACCAATAGGGTCAATTGTTTGTAGGGACCCATCCACCTGCCCAACCTTCAAGTGCACTTACGGTCCTTATATTATGTGGTTACTGGCAGCGTTTCTACTTGATGCTGCAGTGTTTCATGCGCATGCGACTGGTTCCATCCGGCCGTGTTCTCAAGTGATGCCACCCGTGCGCGTTGCATGTGGACTTTTTTCTATATCTTTTTTCCCTTAGACATTTTTCCTGAACTTTTGCCACTAGACATTTTTCGAGCTTTTTTCCATTTTCCCTAGCTCCTTTTCCCTAGCTCTTTTCCCCTAGACATTTTTTTCAAACTTTTTTTCCCCTTTTCCCTAGACATTTTTGTTTTCTATATTTTTAAAACATTTTTATATTTTTTTTCAATATGTGGCATATTTCTTTACATGTTGCTCATTGTCTTTCCCCCAATATCTTTGAAAGAAATTAAAGCAAGGGTTTAAAGATTTAAATACTTTTGAAAGGTATCTGAGAGCAGCACATGAAAAGTGATGTCACGTCAGGTTTCAAAGGGTTAAGGGGCCATTATGAGCCTAAAAATGGTTGGAACCCCTTCTCCAAACTATCAGGAAAACGTCCCCCTTCAAGCTGCACGGAGCCTCCAGTCTCACACCGTCTCTCTTCTCCTATATCTGACATGTGAGCATACTTCTCCCTGTAGCCTTCACGGCAGTAAATAATAGCATTTCACTATCTCCCTTCTCTGTGCTGTTCCAGCTCCTGCTACGTTGATGTATGTTTTTTTACAGTGGCAGCATCACTTCAAACCGGATGCGCTCCGGCTGCCTCTCCTGTGATCACCGCAGGCCTCGGAAGACCCCTTCAACAGAAACAGGAAGCAGTTCATAGCGCGGGTCACGACCCCTCTCATTCAGCCCCATGAGTCAAGCCGGGCCCACCCCGGCGAAACACAGGAAAAGTTCCGGTCCTATCAACAAGGTGTGGAAGGATCTTCAGGAGGGAGGAGGGAAAGACTTCTTTCTCTCTCTGCATGCACATCTGTATGTGTGTGTGAGTGAAAAGGAGAGAGGTACACATCTGTCGAGCAGTAGCCGTGTAACATTATTACACACGAGGTCCAGAGAGGCACCTAAACACAACTACAGCTGCATCCAATACAGGAGGAAACTACTGTATGAGCTGCTATAGAACAAATATCACTGCTCCCTTCGGGCTCCTGATCAGTGGCTGTGAGCCATAACACTATAAAAAAGGGAGGACATGCGAATGTGTGTTAAAATGCCTTTCCCAAAAGGTTAGGATAGATAATTTTTTGCAGCATCTTGTTTTAGAGTAACTGTTTTTTTAAACTTGTGTTTCAGGTGTTGCCGTTTTCTGTGTTTGATGAAATGTGACGTGAAATTATATGGTCTAAAATGAAAGGCTGTGTCTGAAATTACTCCTGAAAAAAAAAACCATTTTATTTGTAGGCACCTCTCAAAACACTCAAGGTCACCATCACATAACAACACATCAAGGTGCATCTATTAAATGTAAAACATTGCATTTAAATTTTACGTCACATCAGAAACACTGATATGTTACGTGAGAAACCTTCAGCTGTATTTGTGGTTTGCAGAAAGATACAATGCAAACATTTTCTTCTAGCAGCTGGGCTCAATATTGTGCGCTATACAGTAAAAAGAAACTGCTTTCAGACACAACCAAACTTCAGTGCTCTGATTTGACTCTGTGAGATGTGATTAACTGACTAATTAATTGTGACAACACACAACATGCTGTAATCTGAAAACTATTGCATGTAACATGTCTGGGACTAATGTAATGTGACATAATGCCATGGGATGTAACTGGTGTGAAGTGAGGTAAACTGACTCAATGCAAGTCCCCCAAAATGACTGGACTTGTCCAGACTTGTCTGGAGGTTGGGAAAAGAAAAACACAAGCTGTTGATGGATTGCAACAACCTGCCTTATTTATAAGCTCATAATGCCAAAAAGCAGAAATGGAAATGAACTAGTGTCGAACTAAAGCATTAGAAATGAAGGCTTTTTGCATATTAAATTAAATTAAAACTACTGATGCTATTTAACCCTTTGAAAACTGACTTGATATAATTGTTTTTGCTGTGTTCAGACACTTTCACAAGCTTTTTAATAATTTACTCAGCTGGTTGTGGTTTTTCTCCTGTAGGAGAAAACATGTCTTTTTTCTTTATTGAACAAAAATAAATAAATAAAGTGCAGAAAAAAGCATGTTCTTGTTTTCTTTACTGACAAACTGTTTGCTGGAAAAACCTTCACACTCTGCCAATTTCTGATGTTGACGCAAAGTTGGCTGCTTTTCTAGTCTGTAATGGATGCAGTTTTTACTGTAAGAGTACACCACTTCAGTCAAAATGTACATAAAAGAAATTTAACTCAAATGTTCAAGGAATTACAAGTGCACCAAAGGAGCTACTTAACTCTACAGTTCCTATATTTTCACTCTATAAGCCCACAAAAAAGGGCACTTGCTAAGTTGATGTTTTTGTGCCAAAGTTTCGTGATTTTTTGGCCAAACCGCGGAGCTGATGTCATGGGAGCTCTGTTAATGTTCATGTTAGACCACATCTGATATTTCACTTTAATGGAGGGGTGTTAATAGCGGAGGGGAAGCAGTAGGAACATGGGAGAGAGCTGGGAGAGAGCTCTTGGCCGAACAAAGCGTAGCTTTAGTTTTTTTTTCTGCCTCTGCCCAAATAAATCCCATATAGGTTTATTTCTCAATAGAGACTCTAACAGTATCTCCTCTCTGCCGACTTCAGTTTCTCAGATAATCTTAATAGCTTCCTGTGTGAGTCTGAATTATTCAGCCTTCCCAGACATCTCTAACCTCTGGCAGGTTTATTAGCGTCCCAGATAAAATTGTGAAATCAGTACTTAGCAGCGAGGCCATTAAACACGATAATAATAAAACCTGTTGGAACATGTTGGCTTTATATAGCAGCCATGCCCTTGGCTCCAGTTAAAGCTACACTAATCAGTTTTATATTCACAGTGAATCAAATGAAAATGTTCAATGTGACAAGAGTCATTTTGGGTGACAAACCCACAGAAAATCATCACAAAATTCTGCTGTTTCCTGCAAGTCTACGGAACAGTTTGGCCTCTTTTGGTTGTTTTTGATTGCTAATTTGTCTATATTTTCATTTCCAACCCGAACCCTAACCCTGGACGTTGCTGCTTGACTCACATGAGCACATTCTCATCCTAACACGTCACATATTGCAGCTTTTCAGTGGACTTCAAATGCTAAGTATTATGTTTTAAATATCTGTCTGTGTTTGTTCTGTACGTGCCGGGATGTTGCATGGCAACCAACGCCAGGACATCAGCAAACGACAGTCTCTATGACTTATTTGTGAGGACAAGGTGTGGGCGCCATTTCTGCAACAGATAAACAAGATCTCTGGAAAGACAATCAAGAAGGGGTTGCCATATATTATAGAAAATGTTGTTACCTTTTAAAATAGCTCTGAGATGTATCATACAAAAAACCATAATCGAGGGAGGCTTTTCTGCAACAGTTTCAGACAAAAAATATGGACTCTGAACTATAGATTTAATGCACCCTAATGCAGCACATTGAAGACTCTGCTAGTCAATCACCATTAGCTGTATCAACTTCATAAGATCATGATATGTTAGTGCTTGGCCGCTTAGAGTGTTAGTGATTTGCAGCTTAGAGTTGTTTTTTTTTGTATCTTTAAGTGGTTTTCATGTAAAGTATGGTATTCTTTGTTGCACAGTCCCATTGATTCTGTTCAGTAATTCTATCCTCCATCTGCTCTGTGGTGATAAGAATCATATTTTAACAAATGAGCTGGCTTTTCTCTTGCTGAATTCATCCCTCGCAAGTTCTGGTATTTGTCTTTTGCCAGCTGTTTTCTCTCCTGAGGTAAATCTCTATAAATCAATGGAAGTTAATCTGCTGAGAAGATTGTGTGCTCGCTCTGGCTATGGGGGCACTCGATCTCCATTGGTTACAGAGCATCCATCAAGTGCTCAATGAAGGCCCAGTGCTGCAGTGACATCCCGATCCCCTCTAACCCCATCACCCCAACCCACCCCCGACCCTCTGCTCTTCATATTCTTCTCTGGATAATGAGGTTATAGAGATCGATTTATTCCAAAGAGATAAAGCATGATCACTTAGAGAATTGTATCAGTTGTTATCTGTTGTTAAGTTCCACACTCCATATCCGCTCCGTCTTTATCTCGATGTCCTTTTGGCCCGGCTGTGAAACAATTCTTCCGCCGGCGCTGTCTCAAGGGCGGCAGAGTCTCGCAGCATTGGAAAGTCGATCTGATTGCCCTGTCATTCATCATGTAACTTTAACTCCGGGGGCACGGTGAAGTGAAGTGAAGACTTCTCAGCGGTGATATAAAGCTGGGGCTGCACGGGCGCAAATCATCTTCGTACTCATTGCAGGCGGAGACTGGAGGGTTTTGAAATTCCACACATTCTGTCCAGGAGCGTCTCGGCGGATATATCTCACCTGGCGTGGCAGTTTCAATAACACATGCACGTACACACTTATGCAGATACACTCATCATCCATCAGACACAACTCTGCAGAGTACTGTATCAGTTTAATTGAAAAGTTTCAGGTTGTATGTGACTCGGAGACAGAAAAAAGGAGGAGAAGGGGGAGTTGTGACCCTTGTGGGGACCAAAGTAATTTCTGTTTGACAAATAGAAGAAGAGACAGAATAACAGAGAGAGCAGAAGAAGAGAGATCTTACCAGAGGTTTCCTGGGTTTGAACCCCAGATGACCCTCACATGTTTACCCAGGTTGTTCTCTAGCTCCTCCCTTTTTACCCACCATGCCAGACCTCCTTCCTCTGAATCTGCTGATGATTTCCCAGGTGAGGACCTTTGTTGACAAGCAAAATATTTTCTGAACTACATAACAAATGTTGCAAGAACACACACAGGCTTTTACAAGCAGAATCTGTGAGGTGACACTAACGACCCACCAGGTTTCTTGTTAGCTGCGATGTAGTCTCTATAAACAGATATCGGCATATGTGTGCCGAATCTGTAGGTAACAAGACAAAATTTTGCTATATGAATCAGAATAGAAAAAAAATTATTGTCCACAATGTGGAAATTATCCTTTGGTTTCAACATCAGCACATCACATATGTACATATGACAACATGTAGGCTACGTAAAAGCTGAATTACAAATCACTACAAGAAATCTTGGCAATACGCATACATAAAAAATGCAACTTGTAACAAATTCAACAACAACTCAACTCTATCGGAAGTGTTCTGGTAACTGTTGTAGTTTGAGTAGTGTTTACCATTCATATTTGAGCTGCAGGTAAACAATCGCAACACATTCTCATCATTCTAACTGGACTTCTGTGTCTAAACATTGCGCTCTATGTATCCTTCTGCTACTGACGTTTTATGATGCCGCAACGGTGATGTCAACACAACCACATGGCGGGATTAAACTGCATGCGGTTATGCTTAGACATCAAAGCGCATGGCAAACAACAGTGGGATATTAACACATGCGCACGCTGGCACGGATGGTTATGATTGGAGGGAGGAGGCACATGGTAAGGTGTAGAAAAAAACATCACATCTAAATGGGAAGCAAACACCAGGCTTCTGCATGAAAGTCCGGGGTTTGCTGGATCCATTCACCAAACCTGCTGCCAGCCCTGTAGGGAGCTTTATGCTCCTCATATAACCTGACACGAATCATGGCGCTGTCTGGCCATCCAGTATAAACAATATAATAAAAATAAAATATAAATAAAAAATCCTTTAAATGACTTTTCATTGAGAAGAGAGAAAAATAGTGATATATAATTAAAAAACTGACTGTATATACTAGTAAGTATTTCAATGTATGAATTCAGTGAAAATATATTTTGTTGTCAAAAAAATCGTCAGGAAACTGACCTTCACAAGGTCACATAGAGCCTTATTAGCATGGAGCACGTGGACAAAGACATCCTGGAGGTAAAGAAATAATGTTGGTGTTTATAATCTCATGGGTTTAAAAACAACTTGACCTTCAGCATTTGGATTGCCTGAATGAGAAAAAAGGATTAGATCTACATACACTTTGCAGTTAGAGGGCATGTGTCTCTTTAACTGGATGTTCCTTCTGCTGTCACAAAATATGAGGATTAGGTGAAACACAAGGTGGAATCAGTAACTATGGTTACATGCAACAATTATACTATTAAAATTTCATATATGATAATATTCTGAATTTGATATGTGTCATGCAAACAACATAGTCTCTGAGGATATTTTGAATTAGGGGTTTTTCTGAATTTAGCATTTTCCGAGAAAGACATATGGAATATGTCGATGGCATTTGGGATTTAGGATCATTCTTTGAATATGTGATCAGTGCATTCAGAATATGCATCTCAGCTGGGGTTTTTACTGCAATGGCGACTGTGTGTTGTCATTGTTGTGTTTGACACAGACCAATTTGTCTTGGTCACATGATTGCATCCTTCCCAAATATGCTGGTTGTACACAAAATCACTGGCTCATGTATAGCAGGATATCTACAAATTTTGTTGCATTAGTTTTTGCATGAAAATGTATCATAAAAAGAGCATGGGGACGGAGAGAGAATCTGTGTTTGTATTGTGAAACAAGTTTGCATCTGTGGAAAACATTACCCTTTTCTGTATTTAGACATCATAAACGACATGTTAGGGGACATTAATTGGGGAATGCGCGGCCGAATTTAAACGGGAATATTTTATTGTCATTAGTCATGTAGGAATATTATCTTTTTCAGAATAAGGGTGAAAAAAAAAACAAAATAATTTTGTGCATGTAAGCAATCGATGAAAGTCGTGAACCACTGTCATATGAGTTATGGAGGGAAAAGTTTTACTATGGGGACAACTATGGGGGCAAAGTGTTTGGTCTAATCTGTCATTCTGAGTTTAGGATCTGCAAATTAAAACACGTTTTAATTTAAAACTGGAATGTTCTGATGGAAATACTATAAATACTTGACACTGGAATATCTTCGACCTGCAAATCACCAAATCAGTTCTATGGGAATATCCAACCACAACATAACTTTTATGACTGTTTGCTGAGTGTCTCAGTACACAGTGGTCTTGTTTACAAAGTTTTGGTGGTGTAATTCTTTTAGATGTTGTGGTGCTCCCAGAGAGATTCGTATTCTGACATGTACAGACTCAGCTGCTGTGTCAAGCTCCATCTTCTTTGTGACTCAGGAGGCTGTTTTTGAAAGCAGGCCAGCGGGGACCACACGGGGAGAGGCAATCAGGGGAAACATGTCCGACAAACACAAGCAACAAGCACTGACGTTGCTTTTCATCTGCCTCAATCCAACACAGAGAAGGTGGGAGGAGCATCAGGGACAGCGTTGAATCATCTATTCCATTATGATGATTATAGACCTCCAACTGCAGAGAATAAAGATGTGCATTCCTTTGTCAAGCACTGTTGAGGATGGGTCAAGCAGGTCAGTCCGAAGTGCCAAAAGGGGAAAAAAGAGGGGAATCACAGGTCCAAGATGACTCCATTCCCTCCTATTGTTCATCATCCTGACCATCTTTTTTCCACCAGAGAAGCATGACTCAAAACTCAAACATTGCCCCCAAAGGAACTCCTCACTCACAAAGAATGTACAAATGAGCGTGAGGGTCTCAAACATCAGTCCTTAAAACAAAAATTCTCCAAAGAGAGGCTTGATTTTCAGCCAGCAGCGGAACTAGGACTGGTGGGAAATAGTGTCTAATAGCAGTTTAAAGTTACAGTTTGTGTTTTGATAATTTGAGTGGGAGCCAGAGGGTGGTTTAGTTTCTAATGGGCTGGAGCCAATGCTCTGTGATGGGCTCCGGTATGGTGATTAGCTGGGGGGCTTTACGGATGAACCCTGGGCAGCGCAAGGTTTCAGCTCCCCGCTGGCGTAAACTGTGGGTGGCAAGGAGATAAAACACAAGGCAGGCTCGGCATTGTTTATGCTGCCTGTTTGTGGTCTGCATCCATGCAGGGGCGTGTGTGCAGCCCTTATGTCTCTGCAATGTAACACAGGGATGCTAAAACCTCCTACACAGACGATGAGGTGTAATAACACAGCTTTTCTTTTGCCAACACTTGCAATTGGGAAATAAAACTTCCAATAGGTGTTTTATGTCTGAAAATATGTTTTAAACTCAGGGAATTACAACCACAGTTCCAAAAAAGGTTGGGACATGGTGTGAGACACTGGACCTAAATCTATTTGAATACAATACAAAGACAAGATATTTGATGTTCAAACTGATAACATTTATTGGGTTTTTTTGTGGTAAATATACACTCATTCTGAATTTACTGCCTGCAGTACATTCCAAAAAAGCTGGGACGAATGCACTTTGAGCTGGTAACACTAGGCGGGTTTCCATTACAGATTTGCACAAATCTTAAATGATATTTTTGAAATGCTGGCAAAACACAATTGCAAAATCATTGCATTTCCACAGAGTGATGTTATGCGACTTCTCCTCTCGCAATTACATTCCAAGAAGCATGCCGATGGATGTTCAAAACATTAGCTGGTTTATTTCTTGCAGCCAAGTTTCATGATTTCATAGAGAAATTGTGGATTCAAAACTTCCAGATGATCCACTCAACTTTTGAAGAGTTATGCGATGCAATAACACCTCTTGTAGCACCGGGTACATCATGCCTGAGGGAACCAGTTCGTGCAGGTACTAGACTGGCATGGAGCACCCAGTAGCTCACCTGATAGAAAGGCAACTTCCTTGCAGCCGTGACCTCGGCCCTCTGCTGCATAATGAAGATTATGAGTGTTGTCAAAAGAAAAGATGATGTCACACAATGGTAAACATGCTCATGTCCCAATGTTTTTCAAACATGTTGCAGGCATGAAATTGAAAATAAGTGTATATCAAGTACAAAAAGTTTGTCAGTTTAAACATTTTACATCTTGTGTTTGGAATGTATTCAATCAGATAAAGGTCAAACAGGATTTACAAATCATTGCATTCTCTTTCTATTTAAGTTTTACTTAACTTTTCTGGAATTGAGGTTGTAGATTTACTTTAGCTTAAATACCCTGAACTTTTGGGAAGAGAAGTTAATGTTATGCATCAGCTAACGGGGATCCTAATAAAACCGCACACTTTGCACAAACGCTTGATGAAATTCACATTAAAAATCCATCAAAAGCATTAAAAATCCAACTTGACAATCCACCTGGGGAAACAGGACTAAGCATTCTCTACTGGAGGTCCCTGGTTAAATATGGGGGGTCTGGCTCCACCTGTCCCCCTGCCCCAAGCACCCAAGGTCAGCCACCAGAGAGGTGGTCCCGCCTGGCTCCATCCACACCACAAGCCCACCCTATCAACGCTAAACAGTGTGAAACAACACATTAACCAGTGGCCTGTCCAAATGTCAGCCAGGACAAGTGCTCGCTTTAAAAACGACCACCACACGTCTCAGTTATCTCACTGTGTGGTCTCCACATGAAGATACGTTTTGTGTTGGGTTGTTGTCGTAACCTGCATGAAAGCGTCTGCTGAGCAACATCTGAGTCACTCCTAAGTGAACAATAAAGAAGACGTTTTGGAAATATCTATCAAAAAATTGGACAGAAATTTGTGACGTTGATAGAAATGCCTGCTAAATTTAACATGAGACAAATAGGAGTATATTATTGTACCAAAGCTTAGCAAATGTTTCAGGGGTTATATAATCAATGACTCATAACTAGGTACTGCCAGTTGTTATTTACCACATTCAGAGCCGAGAAGACGTGCTGATATCATTAGTATTTGAAGTGCTGGTGTGTTTAGAGAAGCAGCATATAGAAGCTGCTGTTTATATATATAATTTGAACCATATAATCACATTTCAGGCCAGTTTTAGAGCAAAAAGACCCAAGGCTTTACAATTGGAGGGTAAAGACATGATGATACAAAACATTATCAGCTCTCTTTCTGGGACGACACTGCAGCAAACTTCTTATTTAGTTATTTTTATCACCTTAACCCTTTGAAACCTAGATACACCTTGGTTTTCTTGTGCTGCCTTCAGACACCTTTCACAAAAACCTCTAAACATTTGAAATGTGAGCAAATTGGTAACATGGCATGAAATGTCCTGAAATTATCTTTAAAAACCGAGGTAACTTAACTGAGGTAACTACTGAATACGTAACTTTTATCATTCTTGGGGCACTAGAATACCTTAGATATCATACCCTATACATACAACATGTTCTCATCCCAATTTGTCACAAGGTACCACTCTGTCAGTGACCTTTTGTCTACTTATGATGATCTGCATCAGCTGTTTACGCTCTGGGATGCTGTTACCAACAGCAGTTTACACAACAGCACATGATAACCAACAAGACTGTCATGATGGTTAGGTTTTGGCAAAAGAGGCACATAGTAAGGTGTAGAAAAAAAACCCCACACATTCATACGGGAAGTGTTTTCAAGTGATGCCACCTGTGCATGTTGCATGTGAACACGCCCGGCGACATCCACCGAAAGAAAATAGTGTCTGCATGAAACTGCTCACGACAAGGTCTGTGGATTATCTTGAGTAACCGTGTCACGATTTCTGGAAAGAGACATTGCTGTTGAATTTTTTCAAATACTGTATTTATTTTTAAAATTTTTGCCCAGCGCTATCTAGTTTTGTTATATTGGAGTGAAGGCAGACATCTTTACGGCTGATATCTCCAACACTTGGCAACTCACACCAAAACAATCTACAGGGAAGAGGAAAAACATATATTTTTGATTTTGGGGTGAACTGTCCCTTTAGGTACTTCTTCCACTGCTGCAAACCACAGAAGAAGAATTCAACTCTTTTTTTTCTTGATCACCCAATGGCCATTTGGGGCAGAAAATGGCTCTAATTAAGTGTTGAGGTATAATTAAACCACTCTTTCCTTGAATAATTTAGTAGCTCTGACGAGAGAAATTATGTCCAGGAAAAGTGATGCAGGGGGATGAATGTAAATTAAGTAAATGATCTTTTAAAATCAATTCACACAGATAGTACTTCCCAGTGTTAATGCATTTATACTGACACTGGGCTGACTGTCCTCCATTATTAATTGTGTTACTTGCAATAGATACACGGACAAAGTGATGATACTTTCTCCTCCATCTTTGGCATTACAGGTTCAGTACTGCAGGGGATTAATATTGCGACACTTTGGTGGTATCGTGCAACCCAAACCCTCACTACTGTTCCACACATAAATCTCACAGAGCGTGACTAACCCGGCGGTAACAGGAGTCGGGGCCGGCGTTCCCCGCGGACCCCGTCTTCCATGTCAGTGTTTCAGACCGCTCTGCTGTTAAGGACCGGCCCCAGAACCTCCTCGGGCCCCCGGAGACCCTGTGAAACCAAACAGTGAGGTCAGCTCTGGGCTCCCATCTCACAGTGAGGATTACACACACACACAAAGAGCTAAAACCACTGAGACTGAACTTGGATTAAGTCATTAAGGGTAGCCATCCCCTAAAACCTCAGCCAGGGACTTTCTCTGTAAAAAGATATTCTTTTCTCACAGCAATTGATTTTCTATCTGTGAGCAGAGCTGGCAGACCTCCCCTGACCTTTATTTTGGATGGACAATTAATTTCTGAAGCGAATTACATCTCATTATATTCTTCATTAACCTTTTTTACGCTGCAAAAACTCAATAAAGTCCTTTCTGGTTATCGTCCACCACAAGACAATGAAATGAAATAGCTGAAAAGTACTGACTGATGCCTTCTTATCAATAATAATAAATATAAAACAAAATTTCTGAGGTGAAACATTATTTTTGAAGGATTTATATGTATGAAGTAGGTACGATTTATAAAATATTTTGATCTGCTTTTAAAGTTAATTTTAAACTTCCAAACTTGAACTGTGCCTAAGCAGCAGCCTCAGAGGCTGAATAATGAAGCCAATGCAAAAGTGCCAAAAATGGCAGTTCTCCTAATGGCCACTAGAGGCTGGCTCCAGAACAGATTCAAATCGATCAAAATGCCCAACTTTACAGCAAAAATAAACATATTACCAACTGATACAAAAAATTAGTACGGGTCTTCAAAGCTAACGTCAACATGTGAAATAAAGGGACCTTTTGTCAACTCCATCAAATGTCAACGGCGTCAGATTTTACCTCTGACATACATTATGTATGATATTTCAGAAAAAAAGAAATCATTTCAAGATTTAAAACATACCCTTCCCAGCCTAATTGAAGAATAACAATCCCCCCCCCAAAAAAAAATGAAGTACTGACCATTTCCCTGCATGCACCTGCACTACTATTACACACACAATGAAACTCTATCTCCAATAACTTCCACAACAGTAACACTAGATTTTTTATTGTATCAAACAGGTGGCGATGACCTTCAGAGCTTGTGGCACGCCACCCGGCATAGTGTAAGACTCGTGTGTTTGTGTCTTCGTGTGTGTGTACACGTGCATGACAGAAGCGTCGATCGAATGTCCGTCTCACATTGTTGTTTGCTCTTTGTTTGGCACATGAAGGAGTCAAACACCACCAACATCTTCCAGGATAAAATGCCTGCAGAATTCCACACACAGCGATGATGCACACAAACACACACACGCTCAACTGGCACGAATTCACACACACACAATCATCAATGCTCAATTACCCTCCCCTATGTTTAGACAGTAATGGTAGTCTGCAGGGTTTTGGGTGTGGAGAGCAACCTGTTGAGAATAATTCATGCGAGTGTCAAAAGTGGGAATCTCAGGATTCTCTTACATTTTGTGGGCCACACACACGTATGGAACTTATCTTCAGCCCATTTGTCAACATTATAGGGATCAATTGTAAATCAAGTTTCATTTATTGCTTTCAGCCAAGTCAGACAATCATAAATATTGCGGCAAGAAGTCGAAGGGATTCACCGGTTGTATAAATCCTGGTAAGAGCCGTTATCCATCACTGGATTCCCAAACAATTCATAAAGGGGACATATTAAGCTTTTACTTAAGTTGTGTCATAAGTATAATGCTACAGTGTTGGATGTTCATATTGAATCTGGCTATTTAAATAATGAGGTAAACATATGTAAAGATAATCCCTGTTGGCGAAGACTGTTCTGACTAGTCTGTATTGATGATTTTATGCCTCTAAGCTGACAAAAGCCACTACTGGGAGCATTGTTTCGGGTTGTCCCTCCATTTTATTATCATGAACACCATATCTCAAAACCATCTTGAGGATTTCCTTCAAATTTGGCACAAACGTTCACTTGGACTTGACGATGAACAAATTCGATTTTAATGGTCTAAGGTTAAAGTCATTTTGACCGTCCGTTTAATTCTTGTTAGAAAGATACCTCAAGAAGGTCTCAAGGGAGTCATTTTTAAATTTTGGCACAAACATCCACTTGGACTCAAGGATGAACTGACTAGAATTTCATGGTCAAAAGTCACTATGGCTTCACGCCTGTTTAATTCTTGTGAACGTGACATCTAAAAAAAAAACCTTGAGGAAATTTCTTCATATTTGGCACAAACGTCCACTTGGACTCAAGGATGATCTGAAAAGAATTTGGTGGCTAAAGGTCAGTGTGACATCACAAAAACATTTTTGAACTCAACTCAAGAATTTGCGCGCTAAAAAGCATGAAACGCCACTGGACGTCATCAGGTGAGAACAGAACCGGTCGCGGTGTTACTTACACTGGCGGACAGCTGGACACCACCTGTCTTGTACGTACAGGTAGAGTCGCTTAAAAATACGGTCGGACAAGCCTGTCATCTACACATGAAACACAGCAGGACGGTGTCAGGTTAAAAAGGTGCCAGTGACAAAGAATATAGGGAGTGCGAGGGTGAAAGGTTTTACACCTTCCTATGTGCCTCCTTTCTTTAATCCTAACCATCCATGCCAGCATGTGCTTTAGTTGACATCACGATAGTGGCATCCTGGAGCATAAAGAGCAGACGCAGAAGGATACCTAAAATGTAATATTTAGATGCATAAGTCTCCTGAAAAGCTGCAATCAGTGACGACTTGGGATGAGAACGTGTTGCAAATTGCCTCACACCATCTGTGTCAAATGACTCTGGATGATATGCCTTTATATGAAGGTTCATATTATCTTCATTTGTGAATCAACAGGATAAAAGACAGGTTTTGGGTAACAAAGGCTCTCCATTAATGCTGAGCCAGACGTGGCTGTGTTCTTTACCCACTGCCGCTTTATGGCTATCATATTATTGCCTGCATCCAGCCAAAGCTTCAGTGCCCTTTGCTATCTGTTGTTTTAATGATAGACCCCATATAACCAATTATACAGCGCAGCAGTGCCCCTCTTCTGACTCGTCAACACTGACATTCATCAATATCCTATTAGTTTCTCTTGGAGCCAGGCGCTTTATCCCCCCTGCACCCTCAAAAAAGTCTGCTGTTGTTATTCAACAGTCTAATTTTCATTGTAACAAAACACGCTTTGTTCTAGGCTCAGACACTCAAAAAACCAATATTGGTGGATCATTGTCGCCGAGGCTGCCATGGCTACAGTCACACTTGCTGATGATTGGATTCATTCTGTGTTATCGCTGGCTACATCCCCGACTCCCAGAGGCAGTGTGATATTAATGATAGCGATGTTCCACAGTATCGTTTACAGGCTGCAACATCAAAGAGATGCTGAAAAAAGAAAAAAAACTCAAAAAAGATCTTTTGATTTCCACACTCTTTTTGCAATGAAAACCTCTTTTCTCTCTCATGATGTTTACCCTGTGCACTTGTCAAAAAGTACATGAACAAGAGCTGAAGTGAAACACAAAAGGCCAGACGGAGGGCAACGGGGTCAACGTCTCACCTCACTGGCCAGACGAGAGGTCTCCTGTCGTCTGCTGCTGGGTCAAGGCCAGCGCCCTCTCTAAGTCCCCATCAGTGGCTCTGTCTGGCCGGCAGATAGGGATACAACACCAAAGGCTAATCCATCACTCTCCTGAATGAGGACAGAATCAATCAGGAGGGACCTTCAGATCACTGCGACCTAAATCACTGCGGGCTGTCAGTGATAAGCTGCAGAGGGCCTATTCTCAGTGCTTGTAACAACCTGTTGAAACAATCGGGATGTGAACAGCTGGTGCAATCTGCTCGCCGTATGCTCTCTTTTCAATACTAAGTTATTTTTCTTTGCATCCATTTGCAGGAACAACCCTTTAAGCTTGTCCATCAATACCAGTCCATTTGCAAAAGCGTTCTATAGACGTTGTCACTCTCATCATGCCTCATAATGTAATGCTCTGAGGTCATAGCGAGTTAGTTGGCAAAATTTTTCCCCCTCGCTAATTGATGTACTTCAGCCGCTCGGCCTTTGAACTGAATCCCCGCGTCGTCCACCGGAGAGATGCCATCAGCGTTGCCTCCCCTTTCGCCTTTGAAACCCAAGCCGCCCGTCTAACCCGCAGCTCAGGGCACGAGTGAGAGGAGCCGTCTGTTAGCTTAGCTCCAGAGACAGTTACTCCCCGCTTTGTTTGACCACTGTCGAGTCTGTGAGTTTTTAAGGGAGCCAGGCCAAAAAGATTAGCTGTGTTTTCAAGGGGAGATGCTATCACGCCGGCGGTAGTGACTGCGGTGTCTCAGAGTTTTGTTAGCCCAAGGAAGGAGCGATATTGTTTGTGCAAGACTTGAGCCTCGACTGGCACTCTTCCAGCTCTGTGCAGGAGGGCTCCTGAGGGAATTCTATCCTACGAGCTTGTACATATAGGCCTGGAGTTATGTTACTCTATATTAGGGCTGGGTGATAAAATGCTAACTATCTCAATTTAATTTTCTCTGATGTATGTAATGAATGTTCAATAAAACCACCAATATGCCTGTAGAGTTGTAATGCACCTTAACCATTTGAAACCTGAGCAAATTGGTTTAATTTCTTTCAAAAACATGAGGAGAGGTAAACACATGACCCAAAAAGTAACAATAAATTAATAAAATATTAAAGGAAAATACCTGAAAATATGTTTGCCCCCCCATATCATATCGTAACTCCTTATCATGAAAATAACATAATAGCAACCAACATTTTAACATTTGTTGTGAACTTCGTGTGTGGCACAGTTGGAGTGTGGTCTCCTGGAATTTTGTGAAGATTTGCATGCATAAAAAATTCAAACACTCTGTGCACGGCACTCAATATGCCTAATTCCCAACTCCTGCAAAGAGGTTTTCAGCTGTGGAAGAAATTTTCCCTCTCAGCCAAAACGTCCAAATGAATTCTCAGCCAGTTATGCAGCTTTTTTTTTTTTAACTTGACTGATAACTCTTCAGTGTGGCAAGGTTATGGAAATGGCATGTCAACTTCATGTCATTGCCACAAAATTCTTTTGCTCATAATTTGAGGCAGCAGTTTGAAAAAGATGACTGAGAAGAAATAGGTATTTAGCTTCAGAGGTAATATTGAGTGAGAACAGACAGAGAGGCACAAGTTGGAGGTAAGGGATGGCTCATTACTGATTGCAAAGCAATCTCTTTTGCAAAAGGGACCCTCTGTGAAGAAAGAAGGTAACCTCTGTGAATAATTGTGTGTCCTGGAATGACATCTGAGGTTATTTCTGGCTGGTAATGAAACTTGCCATTAAGCAGAGTAACTAGAGAGGAGGAATTCCTGCTCATTGTAACCACCTGTTGCCCCAGTTTATGGCCTTCCATAACACAGAGCTGCTAGTCAGTGCCTTTATTTTTGTAATTATCTGCATTTACTGCTTTGCTTTCAGTCTTGACTGAAAGCAAAGCAGTCCAAAATTTAGGTAAGCTGTCCTGAAGATATATTGTCATTTAAAATTAAAATAAAAAAGTAAAAAGTAATTTAAATTTAAAAGTAACTTAGCTAAAATTATGCTTTCATACTTGCGCTACGCTTCACATACCTTCACCTTTTTTTAAACATTCTTTTTCTTTTGCTTTTCCCTATAAATTTATATTGTTCATCTACTAATAGTTATTCATCTACTAATAGGCTTCAAGAAATCCAATTCAGGACGATTTCAGTTGGACTTACATGTTGTTTTCTAAGCCCAGTTTTAGTCAGATTGACACAGTAATTTGACTTTTTCTAATACCAAGATGTTGCAAATCGACTCAGACTGTTCAGGGCTGAAAACAGATCGACGTCAGGCGTGAGATTTGTGCGAGACAGTCTTATGAAAGCTGCAGTGCTTTCATAAGTTGCTTCATTCGTTGTAGATCTTTATAACAATTCGCCGGGAGAACAAAGCAGGCATGCCCTGTTGCACGATCCAAATCTTCATCAAAACCTAACATTCACATTGTCTAAATTGTTTGTTGTTTCTCATAGTGGAGAGGATTTTGGAAACAGTAACACACAGATAGCGAAAGTGGGCGAGATTACTGGTGAAAATAGCCAGCCAATGGCAGGTTTGCAGCCACAGTCTACATCTGCATGTTATACTAGTCAGTAGTCAGACTGATGCTACTCAAAGGGAGGTCCCTTCATTCAGCACCCTTCATGACTAATGGGCAGTCTTGTACATGAATTACATCTACTGGCAGCTGGAAAGGAGTCTATTACCTATTTCTTGCATGTTTTTTTCCCCGACACATGCTAATTTTGCTGTAAAAAGAGCACCACAAATGTTTGTTTCTCTCCCTTTGAGACACCGTGTGCAGTTTAGAAACCACAGGTACATTAGTTTCTTCACGTTCTGTCACACACATTCTGCTATTTGTGACGAGGTTATTAATTCCCCTGAAAGGTCGGGAGTGAGTTGTAAAAATGTTCTGAGAAAAGCAAACAAAGCGCTATATCCAACATGGGAATGGTGAAATAAAACTTTATTTGGATGATTTATAAAAATGTCATTAAGATGGAAGTCTTTGTCGATTTCTTTCTCTACAAACTGAGAAAAAAAGTGAAAACGACAATAAAGAGACTACAGAAATGACCCATCATCTCTTTATTTCCTCTTTTGAATGATGAAAATCTGATGTAACATTTGTAATTAGCGTCCCAGCATCATTTATCAAAGTCTGTCATTTTATTGAGATATGAGCACTTTTTCCCTCCCATTCACCAACTCTCATTGCAGTGGGTGGACTGGAGGCCCTGAAGGTCAAAGGGCAGTGATCCCAGGTGAGGCATTGTCATCGGGCCCATGACCAGGGTACTTAACCCCTTATTGGCTAATTCATATCCCAGGTGTGGAGCCGGGTTATATACGGTGTGTCCGTCACGGTGATCAGAGTTTCCTCTACAACAGCACAATGAGTGGGCAGCCTGTCTGAGGCAGGAGGTCCAGCTAAGCTCGGGGTTGGTGGAGGGTAGGAGGTGTGCGGGGGAGATGGGGGTCCTGCAGTTCATGTTCATTATCAGTTCTGTTTGTGACCCTCATGTCAGCACTGGTCCTAACTGGATCCCCCCTCTAACACTTGATGGAGGGAGAAAAGTCACGTGGACGAGCTCCATTATGAACTGTAAGAAAACACGATACTGCAGACATGGTGTTAGGGGGTCTTAAACTGTCTGGAAATTTGAGATGTGCAAAAGAGAGAGAAGCAAAGTGATAAACTATAAAGTTCTTTAAGCACTCAAACAGTTCATGATTGAATTCCTGGGGGTAACTGAGTCACTAACATATGAATATTGTATTATTTAGGGGACAGTTTTTCAAAGAAGGGGGTGCCTAGGGTGTGACTTCACCCCCCCATAGTTACAAATATTTTTCTTTGAGCCTCTCTGAGTGATTTGGGGATTTGGGCATCCCTCCGCCATAAATTAGTAATAAGATTTTATTTTTATTTTTTTAAATCCTTGGTTTTTCACTCATTCTGCATGTTGGTTACTAAACACAGATGTTTTTTTTTGCCAAACCTGACATGAGATATAAAGTGATTTTAATTACATATTACTATTTCAAGCCTAGATTTGGTTATGTTGTTTTTTTATTAAGTTTTTATTGGGTTTTTTTCTGACAGAACGGTTATGATAAGTAGTGTAATTTTTGGATATTTTTAAAGAAAGGCTCATTTCTTTCTTTTTTTTTTTTTTTTAAATTATCTGTGGTTAAGCAGTTAAGTGGTTAATCTGTGTTTTTTTTTGTTTTTTTTTAAATAAGGAGCTATTCCAATCAAAAACTCAACATTCAATTCAAATTACTTAAGCAACTCAAAAGTGATTATACTTGCTTAAAAGTGTAATAGTATTCTTGCAAAATGACTGTATGAATCTGTTCCTTCTTTCAAAATGGACACAGATCAATATAGTTAAGAGTAAATCTGCAGCACACTGTTGTATGCCATTAAATCTTACTTCTCTCTCAGCGCCTGATCAATTATTCACCTAAGAAAAAGTGTTTGAATTTCCGAGTGCCACAGGAGGAGATACTGACTGTCCCCTGCTGGGATCATGTCCTACTTTAAAGTTTGGAAATACTGTGGTGCTGCCAAAGTGCAAAGACTTTCTCCCTCATGAATTTCATGTGGCTGAAAGCAGGGACGCAAGGAGATGCAGGAGGATAATAATTATTATTTATTCAAATCCAACTGTTTGATTTCTTACCGGAGTTTTTCACAATTTAAAAGCTAACATTTTAACAAAATAAAGAATATCAAAACAACAACAGGACTTAAAAAAAACTGGGGCCATGTCATAAGTTAAATCCTGATGTGGTTTGTCCAAGTGGTGTAGCCATAGCTCGCTGTCAAAGATGGCCGACCTTTTAGCGCATGTGCCACTCGTATCACATATTTCATCTTGACACTAACGGTCTCCTGTCTGTAGCCTCATATTTAACAAATAAGAAAGCCGTATTAATCTTATCTAACTCTCTGCAAATGAAAACATTAGCGTATTTCCAAAATGTAAATGCAAATTTAAAAATGTAAATGCTTTATTTACTTTAACACAATGTGAAGAAGTGATATCTCATGCTGAACTTCTGAAAAAGATCATTGTGACATTTCATTGTATGTTTTCAGTATATAGATGTAGAGTTCAGCCTGCAGAGCTGTTGACTCAGAGCCTCTTTGGATTCTGGACAGATTTACACTTCCTGCAGTCCATCCTGACTCCACCTCCTCGCCTGAGAGGCCAGATCCTCCCAGTTTGAGTTTCTACCCAGGCTATCCCATGATTCTCCCTGACAGCTGAAGCGTCAACCCCTTGACACTGACGGGAATTTATGGTCCGGTTCAGGATGCACAGTAGCCCCGGGAAGAGAATACACGATCTGGGCACAGCAGGGACACTGCTCCATTCATCCCCGAAAAAGTACAGCAAGGCTTCCCTTTATTTCAGCTTTGGGATCGAGGCCAAATATAGCCTGAAGTCGGGCTTAATTGTAATATATGTATTATATTCATGAGCCATTTGGAGAAACTGTTTACCTAATATATTTACCATCATCGTTCATTTGTCATCGTTTGTCACTTTTGCTTTTCCCAGACTGTTTGTTTGCATGAAAATAAAAAAAGTGTCGCCGACAGGGACGCTAGTTTTGTTTGGAATTTTAACTATGGGATGCAAAATCTATCTTACCTGACAAAACACACTCAGATACACACACACACACACTCTCCTGTATCTAACACACCATTTCTGCTGCATAGCACGCTCACAAACCGCAATCCAATAATAAAAGCTATATTGTTTTCCATACGTGACTGCCCCCGAGAATACCTCCCCTCTGATTCAAGAAAATAAAAAATCTCTTGCATTTGCAATATTTGATGAAATACACACATTTTAAATAGTGTGTTTACTATTTTAACATCACTGAGAACAGGATTCAAGAGTTTAACAGGAATACATTCAGCATTTTTATAAGTTCTGAAAATGAAATATGCATTCATATTCTGCCCTGCGGCAGTAGCAGTGAGGAAATACACAACATATTGTGCATATAAAATTAATTAGGGTCAAAATGTTAATTATAACATCTGACATTTTGCAAATGGATGTCATCTGCTGGCTGTTATCAATTCACATAGCATAGTGCAGATTCAACCTCTAAAAGCAGTTTGTGAAAGTTGCAGCTTTTGCTGTTCTGAAAACTGAAAAAACTTCATCAACATAAACTCCAAGCAGAGACAGAGATGCAATGAGCCACTTTTTGACACAGCAGGAAACACACAGGTGCAATCAATAACATTAATTATGCACCTGCAGGACTTGTGGGTATTAAAGACAGGACTTCAGCGCCAGATACCGAGGGTCAACTCCTGCATCTCACATCATGTTACAGTTTAGAAACTTAAAGATACAATATTTCACTTTTCTGCATTGAAACAACTAGACCAGGGTTGTATATTTTGTTGAGTTGTGTATTTCTATTATCCCAAAATGTCACCAACAGTGTTAAAACCTAAGAAAAATCTTTCATTTTTGTCAAGGACACAGTCTGTGGCATGATATTCCCTTTGTGTATGTGACAGCATTGTGGAAGCTGTCACAAATGGACTTTTTAATCCTGTTTTAAGCCACATTTTTACAATACACTTTTTAGATTGTCGTCTTTTTGACTACAAGTTTAATTATTTGAAGAATTTTAGTCCTCAAAAGAATGGATTTTAAGTTATCAGGGAAATAAACTGAGCAAATATTGTGTCAGCATCAGAGAAACACTTTTCAATTTTTTAATGTGTTTTATCCATTTTAAACACCTGGTCAATTTGTTTTGAGAATAAAATTCACAAAAGCACGCACATCCAGATGACAAAACATTGGGTGCTGAACAAGACATAATTCAAGAGGAAAAAAAAAACAAACCAAAGTCTGCACACTGGATTATGCTCCCATTAATATTTAATTCAATTACCACCGAGGTGACATTTTGAGCTACGTGCTCTTCATCTGCTGGTTTGACTTAATACTAAAAACCTCTTGTAAATAAAATTCAGTCCTGACCAAAATATCAAGCTTTCCCTAATCCTAAATAAAGTGCTTTTTGTTGTTGAAACATAAATGTGAAAATGTCAGCGATTGAACATGCAGGAAAAATGAGCTGTTCAGTGTAAACATTTGTGTTACTGCAGATATGTGCATGTCACTGTCATCATTTACTGGCACACCTGAATGGAACAAAGCCCTCATTAATGTTAGGAGCTCCACCTGCACTTCAAATCGTCTGTGAAAAATGTCTATTTTGAGCTCAGTTTGTTTGACAAGATATCAGCAGTTTTGTCACAGTGGGCTTTGTGACCTGCACAGGTGGAACTAACTGTGTTAATTGGGGCTCTGCTCTGCTGGAGTCTCAGTGGGCCACAGCAGCGAATCAGCACACTCTCTGACGGGTTCAAACCAACTATTCACCAGGAAACTTTAAAAAGACTTTAAGACTTTTACGTCTAAAGACTGTGAGGTTTCAGTCACACACTTTAAAATTTTACAAAGATTGGGGAACTTAATGAGGCACTATTTGCAATCCAACCAGATTCTTTTTCGCTACAAGTGAATAGTGTATTTCAAGGTTGCATTATTTTTTTTTGCAGAAACCACTTGTTAACTGATATGTTTTCAATTCTTAATTTTTATGTTTTGCTTATACCTTCAGTATCAACATTCTTGCAGCTTGCTATGTTAATTTTCAACATTTCCTTATGATGTAAATAGAAACCGTATCCAAAATGTATTTGCAGCCATGTTTCTTTTCCTAAACTTAACCTACATAAATTCACTTGCCTCAATCCAACCCACTTAACTTTACGTTAACTACATATGTGACAATACCCGACCAAGTTTCTTTTCTTAAACCTGACCCACATAACTTTACTTTCCTAAACCCAACCTATGCAACTTTAGGTGACGAACATAACTTTTCTTTAAGCATGTATGTGACAACATCCACTATTTCCTTTCTTAAAACTAACAGGCATAACTTTACTTACCTAAACTGAACCTACGTAACTTTGAGTAAAGAAGCGACGTAATTTTACATTAATTATGTAATGTGAGGACGCCATTTGTGGGGCGCTAGTTCATTAGATATCATACTTACTTGTGCATTTTTGTAATATATCATATGAAATACTGCATGAGTATATGTTGGGTATGGATGAGCCAGTACACCATTATCTGTATCTGTGAATCTATTCGACCAACTGAATTATTTGTATCCATATCTGTAGTCAGAGTGGGCGGAGTTTAAGTCTTGGTTAACCATGAGTGGGTGGGACCTAACCTGAAGTTTTTATTTTGAGACTGAAACTGATATGAGTGTTTTAGAGGTTGCTATTTTCAGTATTGTATTAGAAAATTATTCACATAACAGCCTCAGAATTGAGCTTCAGATCATTTTTAAAGCAAAAGTAAAACTTTGAACACAACGACCCAAACAAGTATTTTCTTTGATCTTTAATGCAGATAGTAACTAATTGTACTTGTATGATAATCCAGCCCATTCTCACTCCGATCTCGTCAAAAAGCGCTGCTCCGTGAGTGCTTTCCGCATTCGAGGATGATGCCAAAAGCCACCTTACAGGTTTAACATATCTGGACGGCATTTATGTTGACCTCCTTATTGATTATAACTGTCAGCGATGGTGGCGTTGTGACCTTTTTGCCAGCAGTTTATTGTTGAAGTAATTATTATTCAGAGATATGACACCTCTGAATTAGAATTACAATTAGGCGGCTGATAAATAGTTTTTCTCACTTGGCTGCTCTTAATAACTGTCTGTATAATGTGACATGAATGACTTGGAGTTACCATGTTGACTGGTAATAGTATTTCAGACACCCTGACAAATGATGAAAAGCCCCCGTGACTCTCAGCCTTCCACAACATCGTAACAGAAGCCGGGAGAGAGGAGCGAGGAGGGGGGAGGTACATCCATAGGGTAAAAGTAAAACCCCACTAGAACTGCCTCCATACGAAAATAGGTATCCCTCACATTCCCGTCTCTGAAGTTTCCAATTGTAGACCTTTCAGGTTGCAGCAAATATGCCACAGGCTATATATCACCTCCCCACAGGCTTTTATCTCTTTTATGAATCTGAGATGAATGAGCCATGTTTCTATTTATAGCACCTCATGCATGCGCTTCACAAAGCTGTTTTGACACTGCACATTCCAATCTATTTATGTTGGGATTTTCTACAAGCTACAATCGGACATACCATCCCCAACGGCTAAAACGGGCACACACACATCTGAAATGTGTGAACAATTATATGGCTTCTGTATGTAAATTATGTTATACACTCAGCGGGAATAACTTGTTCACCTTAAACTAGGACGTTGGGCAATATGTTTAACCCCTTGAAATCTAGCTCGACATTAGTTTTAATGCGCGGTGTTCAAACGCCTTTCACAAGCATTTAAATCCTTCAAACATGAGCAAATTGGTTTGTTTACTTTAAAAAAGCAGTTAGCATCTTGGCATTAAATGTCGACATATTGATAATAAAAAGTCACATAAAATTGATTAAATAATGATGGACAAACATAAAGAGCTCTGTATTTATGATTACATATTAAAAATGAAGCTTCAGGAAAAATCTATTAATGTATGATAATTATTTTTTAAAAACACTTTTGTTGAGGTCATTTCCTGTTTTTGTTCTTTTGCTTTTCATTTTTGTTGTTCTTGTAATTTTTTATTAATTTCTTGCTAATTTCTTTGGTTATTTTTTGTTGTGTTGCTCATTGCCTTTTTTACGCTTTTATTTTAAAGAAATCAAGCCAATTTGCTCAGTTTTCAAAGGGTTAACCTGTTCAGCCTATTATTTAGTGCTATTGTTTTGGGGTAACACTTTAATTCATCTCAAGAGTTCAATTACTTTAACCTGCATTAGGTGATTTTTTGGCCACTTGGGGGCAGTGAAAACAATCTGTAAACACAACACTTACATATTATCACCTTTTAATCTTATATGTCGAGCTTGTTAGGAAATCGTTGCTTATTTACACATCCAGCAGACAGGGAACAACATTAGCATTCAGTTGGAGTCGTGCTTGTGTCTACCTGATGAATCTAAGGCCTAGTTTCACTCTCTCCTTTTAGCTCTGCTTAGTTCCTGGAGTCTGAGGGAAATATTTGGCTCTTTAGCTGCTAAATGCTCTTTGACCTTCTCTGTCTGCTGAGCAGGTAGTGTGCTGTGGGTTTTAACAGCTTTTCACTGAAAACAGCTGCCAGATGACGAGGCTGAACCAAAAGGGTAAAGTTGCAGGACATGAAACCAAAACAGTGAACCTGAAGAGGCTAAAATCAAATTCTGTACAAAAGAAGTGAAGGTAGCCACCGCAATGTCACCTTTTGCTTTTTGGACAACCTTTTTAAAGCCTTTTGTTTTGGCATTTTGGCTGTCGCTGTCTTGTTTTTTTGGAGCCAGAGGTGACCGTACTTTGACGAGACATTTTGATCGACTTAGAACCTGTGGACACTGGCATATTAGCAACTTAAACCTAAACCCTAAAGCATACCCTGCTTTATCTTCTGTTTTACTTTAATAGTAAACCATAATTTACAAAATGAACATCATGCTGTATTGATGTAGAATTGAAACTATCAATTGAGCTCATAAAGTCATTACAAAAATGTTTACTGAGGTACTTTGTAATAAATCAAGTCAGTAATAGGGTCATTTTTTAAAATATCTTCCAACATGTTCTCATCCCAGCTCATTATATAATGTCTACTTATGAAGTTTTAGATATCCTTCTGCATCAGCTGTTTATGCTCTGGGATGCCAGTGCCACGATGTCAACAAATGCACATGATGGGATGACGCAGCACATCATTATGTGTACACAACATGAGCACATGGCAACCAAAGAGGACTGTCATGATGGTTAGAAATAGGCAACAAAGTCCTGGATGGTTGGGTTTAGTCAAAAGAAGCACATGGTGTCTAAAAACCCCTCACATTCACACAAAAAGCAAACACCGAACTCTAACATGAAAGTCAGCCCAACTACCACCTCTCTTACCTGCTCTATAGGTGCACTTGAGCTCATATTTTCACGCAGTCACAGGTGGCATTACTACCTGACACTATCCTTCCACATTTCATACGCCTGCGACCGGTTCTGTTGTTTTGTTTTGTGACCTGTCTGTTTCTTTCTTTCCCTTCTATTTCTCTTTACATGTCAGTACATATTAGGCCTAGTGCCTTGAGATTATAGCTTATGTCAATGTCTTGTCTGATAAATTATAAAATCTCTATAAATAAAGTGTTTAGAAAAAGTATTTTGCTCGTTGCACCTCCTCCTACAACATAAAATTTGTCCTTCATAAAATCTTGAAATACGCTTTGGGGCATCTGAATCAAAATGCATTTATTTATGATGCATATATTATTTACTAGAAGCTCACAAACCTTCATTCACCCTTGAACACTTTTAAGAGAAAGCTTGATGACCCTTAAATAAGGTTAAGCTGCTGAAGGATGTACAGCAGACGAAAGAAAAGATTGTTCTTTAAAGTGGTAAATACAGATCCTTTAAAGCCATTAGTTATAAACCCTTACGGAGTGTTTCATATATGACATCAAGGACTCCACATCCATTAACTTTCACTTTTGCCCTGTTAACTGTGGAACAACAGTATTATGTCTCAACACTGGGAAATATCACTGCACTGCTATTTTGTCCGGATGCAGATATTTAAAGCACCTGCCATGAAACCCGAGATGACATTTCAATAGCTCCTGAAGACTTTAATGTATATTTATTTCCTGAACAGAGTCAGTAGGTTGTAAGCAGTGGTGGAAGAAGTATGCAGCTCCTTTACTGAAGTAAAAGTACCAATAGCAACCTGTGACAATACAAGAAAGTCCTGTACTGAAAATGCTACTTACATAAAAAGTATACAAGAATAATAAAGAAAATGTACTTTAAGTATTAAAAGTAAAAGTACATAATGCATAAACAAACAAACACACAAGACGACCTCAGATTTATTACAAAAAGCAAAAAATTCCCACAAAACCCTAAAAAACCCCCAACTAAACAAATTATTTAAAAAATATAAAAATTGGAAAAAAACAACTCTTAATTACTAACAAAACATCCAAAAAACTAAAAATTATATATATATATATATATATATATATATATATATATATATATATATATATATATATATATATAAGAAGTACATCACCCCAAAACATCAAAATTATTAACCTTTCATGTTCATGCCAAAATAGCTGGCTATTAATTTTCTCTGAATCAACTGATTGATTAACCAACTAATCGTTTGAGTTGTTCTTTTATAAACGATTTGGTTATTTAATTTACAACAAAACCTCACATTTATAAAGCTGTCAGATAAATGTAGTGGAGTAAACACTGCAATATTTGCCCCCGGGGTGTAGAGAAGTACAAGTATAAAGTGGCATGAAAAGAAATACTCAAGTACAAGTACCTCAAATTTGTACTTAAGTAAGTACAGTACTTGAGTAAATGTATTTTGTTACATTCCAGCACTGGTTGTAAGGAGCCATTGAAAAAAAGAGAAAATGCTTGATGCAGTGTGACAGCCAAAGTGTTGGGTAGAGTTTCACATTCTATATATAAGCCTGGTGACTTGTGTCCCTGCTGCTCTGTTTAAATGCCAGAGTCCCACTGTCAAAACAGAGAGAGGGGCGCAACAATATGATGGACCTTTTTGAGACCAACCCTTATCTTTTCAGTGATCTGCGCTATCTGGAAGACGGGGATCATGGACCACTGCAGCACCTGGACATGTCCGGGGTGTCCCCTTTGTACAACGGCAACGACAGCCCGCTGTCCCCGGGCCAGGATAATGTTCCGTCCGAGACCGGAGGGGAGAGCAGCGGGGAGGAGCACGTCCTTGCGCCCCCGGGTCTCCGCGCACACTGCGACGGCCAGTGCCTCATGTGGGCCTGTAAGATCTGTAAGAGGAAGTCAGCGCCCACAGACAGACGCAAGGCCGCCACGCTGAGGGAGAGGAGGAGGCTCAAGAAGATCAACGAGGCCTTCGACGCGCTGAAGAGGAAGACCGTGGCCAACCCCAACCAGAGGCTACCCAAGGTGGAGATTTTACGCAGCGCCATCAGCTACATAGAGAGGTTACAGGACCTGCTGCAGACGCTGGACGAGCAGGAGAAAAACGGATCATCCCCAAACTTCAAAGAACACAGTGTAAGATATACGGAGAAATACCAATAAAATTATAATAAAAACAAAACAAAACAGACAAAACCCCCCAATAAATTCCTCATAGAGTCAGTCAGTGTGTCCGTGGCACTCAGATGACTTTATAATGACTTCATGATGAGTTAATCATGTGCTTTTTATTTCTGTTGTATGTCTAACATCCCTATAATATTCCTGCATTGACTTTTAATGTATCTGTGGTGCTTTTAATTGCATTTTTTAAAAACTTTTATTCTGTTTGTGACTACCAGTATGATATTAAGTAAGTCACTTTTGTTAGAATTGGTTACTTTATTTTGTTAAAATATCCCTATGACCTTCCAATAATATTCTTTTTTTATTATTTCTATGGGTTAAAGCATAAACAATGAGTCAATTAACTGATAACTGATACGTTCGAAAAAAGGTAACTTTTTTGATAAATCATTTTAGTCCTATTGCCAACTTTATATATTTTCTTGTTAAGGTATCCCCTTGATATTACAACAATTTTCATATTTTTTATTTGAGTTGAGAATGATTTGTCAAATTAATAAATTAGTCATCAAAAAATAATTAGTCGCCAACTATTTTGACTGTTGATCAATCGTTTCAGTCATTTTATTGTCATTGTTCGTAGCTTTTTAAATATAATATTTAGCTATTTTTATTTCTCATTTATAATAATAAATGAAAAGGACTGTTGGTTGGACAAAAGAAGCTTTGTGGGCTGTTGGGATTAACGATTGCATTTTTCTCAAATTTTTGATATTCTAAAAATAATCTGCAGATTGATTGATAATGAAGCCCTAATTTGGGTTTTTATTGGGGTTTTTATGTCTGTAAAGAATATTAGGCCGGTTTCTGAATTAGTCAACACATGGCTAGCTCGGCTAATATGGCTTTTCAGTGTCCTAATTGTCAGTTTGATCAAATATACATTTGTTTAGTAACGGTGTTTATTATTATCCAGCCTAAAACATGCATGGATAACATGTAATGTGTGTTTTTACAGGTGGCCAGTCATGAGTACCACTGGAAAAAGTCCTCGGACACGTGGCCGACCTCTGCTGATCATTCCACTGCAGCAATGACAAACCAGAAAGAAGGTACATCTGTCAAATTTTTGGTTTGTATACAATAATGGATTTAGCCACAATGACGTCACCTATTGGTTTGTGGATTCCAGTTTCAAAGCCTCGAGTTTGGCATTTTGGCTGGCATGTTGGATTTTTGGACACAGAAGTGACCAAATTTGGACGTTAGGGTGGAGCAAACCCTGATTCCAGTTTGGTTAGCACGGTGCATTTACAACTATAGTTAACTCTGGTAATGCTAGTTTTAACCAGCAAAAAACAGGTTTTAAACTATTGACTCGCTCTTGGCACCAGCCTCAAGTGGCCATTAGAGGAACTGCAGTTTTTGTTTCTTCCATACTGGCTTTATTTTTCAGCCTCAGAGGTTGCTTGGTCAAACTTCTATTACAATCAGTAATATATAAATGAGTAAATAAAACAAAACCATTGTAAGTTTATTTCCTCTGTTTTCAGGAACCAGTGAGTCTTCTGGGTCCACCAGCCTCCTGCGTCTGTCCTCCATCGTGGACAGCATCACCACCGACGAAAAAATCAACGTGACCGAGGACGCCACCGAAAACTGAAACATTAGCGAAGACCTCGACTATTTAAATTTCAAATTTCCACTATTCATCTCTAAATTATTTCCACTATATTCAGCCATTCTGATTTCTGTTTGTTCTGTAGGCGTAGTTCTTATTTGTACAGCAGGAGCAACAAATTTGTACATATTTTATATGAATGTGATGTTTAGATTTATTTATTTTGTATTCAGAATCAGAATGACTCTTTTGAGAAAGCTGATATTGTATTTAAATATTTGTACATAACTGACCAAGACAGTAAATTAAACTTTTGCAATACTCTGAAGCACTGTCTTCATGCTTCAAGGACATTTTGGAAAGGAGAGTCCTTCCATTCTTTTATGGTTTTATTTGACAACCAATGTCCGTACATCCCATGTTCATCAAGGTGGTATTTCAAGAACGCCTCATGGGAATTTTTTCAAATTTTACACAAACATCCACTTAAACTCGATGATTAACTTATTAGATTTTGGTGGTAATACATCAGTAGTCAAGGTCCCTGTGACCTTGTCTCATTCTCATGAACACAATATTCAAGAGTCCCTTGAGGGAATTTCTTTAAATTTGGCACAAATGTCCACTTGAAGTCAATGATGAAGTTATTAGATTTTGGTGGTCATAGGTCAAAGGTCAACATTACTGTGACCTTGTCTGTCTCATTCTTGTGAGCATGATATCTCAAGAACACTTTTAGAATATTTTTTTCAAATTTGGCACAAACGTCCACATGGACTCAACTATATACTGATTAGATTTTGGTGGTCAAAGGCCAAGATCACTGCGGATTCACAAAACATGTTTTTGGCAAAAACTCAAGAACTCATACACTAATTTCGCCCAGTGTCTTATAGCATATAATGATGAAGTGATAACTTTTTATATCTGATAACTCTGGTTAAATGTTAAATTATGTTTGTTTTTTTTACCATTTAATCCCCAAAATCACAATCATTATGAAAAAGCTACCTTTTAGTAGTATCTCCTCAGGCACAAATCATGGTTAAAACATTTTCTGAATATAAAAGGTCACTCTACCCCTCTGTGTTTTACACCAAAAGAGAAAAAAATACCCATTACCAGTTCAAGGTCTACCAGTTCACCCAGCATTCACGGCTATTAGAAATCCATAAAATCTGTTTAAACTGGGAGAGTTTGCTGCTGGGCTGCTTCTCTTTGTTCCAGCACTGATCCCACAACAGTAACTCGAGCCCACTCCAAAACACAGCGTGCCTCTCGTCTCCTATCAGATGTTGGGGACATGGAAACTTGGGCAGCAGGCTTGAGTGCAAAGCCTGTTGGGATAATGAGCCATTAGACCTTAATTCATCATCACTTGCTTTGTCATCACATGGCAAAGGATTTACATGCGAGCTATTAAAATGCATGACATGATGCTAACGGCATGGAAATTCACTGAGTCTAGTTTGTCTTTTATTGACATGAGAGGGGGGATGTTTGTTGATGTCGGGGCGTGCTGGTGTCCCTCAGATCTCTGTGGACGACACACAGCCTTGGTTGACCTTTAGGACTCGGCCTCATCTCTCAGGCCTGCAAACACACAAACACACACACCCATGTCTATGCAAAGTGTCACACACATGTCAGGTTTATCAGAAATGTCAATGTAATGACCAATGTGAGGTAAACAGAGTTATGTCAAAGAGGGAGTTGAACCATTACTTAATAATTTCAGCTGTACTCGTATAAACTGTTTTGTAGTTTTAATTTGTAACAAAATGCCATAATTTATGAACTATTCTTATGTTTTGATGTAAAAATCTGAATATGTAAACTAACTAAAGCTTAAAGGGAAATATTTTGAAGTAAAAACTACAATATTTCCTTTTCCTTCCTTTTAAAATGAAAGGGAGTATAACAAAAAAGTGGCATAAAACAATATTCTAAAAAATAGATAAAAACAGAACTCTTTTAATTATAGAAAAAAAACCTCTTAAAAAATAGAAAACTCTTTTCCATTAAATAAAAAGAAAAAATGCCAAAAAACTCAGTGATAAAAAATAGAAGGACACCACCCCAAAACATCAAATTTATAATAAAAATTGAAAAAAGGAGAACTTTACAATTAATCAAAAATAATTGGCAATTAATTTTCTGTGAATCAACTGATCAACTAATAATTTGAGGTGTATTTTTGGTTGATTTAATTTATAACAAAACATCATTTTTATAAACTCTTGTTATGTTTTATACAAAAATCTGAATTTGTAAAATAACTAAAACTTGCAGATCAATGTTTTGAAGTAAAATACAATATTTTGCTCTGAAATGTAGTGGAGTAAAAGTATAAAGTGCCAAGAAAAGAAAATACTCAAGTAAAGCAGCTTAAATTTGTATTTCAGCACAGTACTTGAGTACATCACTGGTTTTCAATATTTTGAAAAAGTGCATGTTAATTCAGACTTTCTTCAAAGGAAAATGTAAATGAATAAAATTTAATAAAAAGAAAGACACTCCTTTTCAAAGCTCAGTAGTTTTATAAAGGCTATTTCCTCACAGAGAAAGTCCATTTTCCTTTCCCCACAAGAATTAGTGAAAGAAAAAAAAATTTGAGTGGCAACAGCATTTGTTTGGCAGCGAGCAGAGCGAGGTGCACTGCCAGCCCCGCTGCAGTGAATCCTTCTCCTCTGAGCATATTCAAGGAAAGTCTGGATAAATCAGAGCATTCAGCCCTGCAGGCTTATCCCCCCTCCTATAACTGCTCGCCTTTCATCAGCTTCGACTTTTAAAACACTGCCTTCACAGCCAAATGAGAATTATATGGTGTCATCAGTAACACCGAAATCCCTGTAAAGTCAGACAAGAGAGAGTCGGGGCTCTGAGAGGGAGCGAACATAAGAATGAGACAGTACAGTTAAAAACACAGCTGGTGTTTTTACAGCAAAAACAACTCCTCTACCAGCACAACTTGCAGGTTTATATGCAGCAAAATATTTAATTTTAGACAGTAATTAGTGCCCATGATGAACCAAACACTTCTTTTTCTGGGACAAACTGTGAGTGCTGATGTGAGGTCGACAATTTAGGTCAGTCATTACCAAACAGACGTTAAATTAGCAGATACCCACAGAGCTGCAAAATGAAGTGAAGTAACAGCGCTATCAGATAGAGTGAGTGGGCAGGAGGCCATTAAAACCACATTACTGTTTTAGGATATCACATTACTGTCTGCCTTCTACAGAAAACAGGATGTTTAGCAAAAGATGTGAATAGTTGTGTTGAAAAGAGCCTCAAAAGGATTACTGTGTGTTTTTTTGGCTTTTATGTACATTTTTTTTTGTGATTATACTTACTTTTACTTAACATTTTTGGTGCAAGACCTTTGTTTGTAACAGAGTATTTTCACAGTATACTCGCACTTTAACTAAACTGCATACTTCTGCCATCATTGCTAAAAACTCCAACATCACTAATATTTGACAAGTGAAATAAGCAAAAAACATTATTCAATATATAGCCTTTAATTTTGGAACTTTTTGTGTGTTTTTTCTTTCTTTTCTTTCTAAATCTTACAAATGCTCTTACTTGTTATAATTTAGTTTCCTCATTATACTTACTAACCTTTACTTAACCCTTTGAAATTGGAACAAATTGGTTTCATGTGTTTCAAAAATATGGCGAGAAGGCAATAAGCAACTTAATAGGACATGACCCAAAAAATAGCAAGACATGAGTAAAAAAGTTACAAAGCAAAACAAAAAGAAAAGTAAAAATAGCAACAAAAATGACCATTAAAATGCTGAAAATGAAAGATAAATATATGTATGTACACAATATACTGTACTTTTTTTGTTACATAATTTTAAATATATATATTTAGAATAATTTTAGATATAGTTTTCTATACATTTTTTTCTTATTATTTTCTAATACCCCTCCCACACCATTTTAAATCTAATTTTCAGGTCATTTTCTTGTTATTCTAAACTAATTTCTTGAAATTTGCGGGGTATTTCATGCCAAAAAGCCAAAACAAACAGTTTGTAGACATCACATAAAAAAAAACTCATGTTGTCAAGGTTTCAAAGGGTTAACTAAAATTTTCAATGCAGAACTTTTGCTTGTATCAAAGTATTTTTCACAGTGTTCAAGTACTTTAACCTTATCTGAATTGGGCCATTTTGCACAATTAGTAAACTTACTTTTACTTTTGGAACTTTTGGTCTATATTTTTAGTAAATATTTTAAAAATCATCTGAATACTTACACCTCCACTGTTTTTCCCCCCAGGCGTCTTTATTCTGTTTATTTACAAGCTATTCCTAGAAAACAGGCAAAAGGTGATGGCACTGAGCTTTATTTGCAGAATTGTTCTCTGTCACATCTTCAGACTGAATTGAGGCTTCTCTGCAGTTCAACACCGTGTGAGCCGACTAGTAATTATGTTGTTGACAGCTTACAAGGATACAATGCGGATATTTCTCACAATGTGTCAAAACGTTTGGCGAGTCCGCTTCTCTGGGAACCGCGCGCACCTAAAAAAACACCAGTAGCTGCTGCTGCCTCTGAATGGCCGGCGGAGTTTGGATTAGGCACAGCTGAAGAAGACATCGCTTGTAGCTGCTGAGAGGATCAAAGGCTGTTTAGACTGAGAACAACGTCGACAATGAGAAAACCTGGTAGTAACCGACAGCTAATTGAGGTTGGAGTTAGATTAGTGCAGCACATGGTGTGTTTTTTTGGGGGAATATTGGCGCAGTCGTTGCGCGCAGTGCGCTGTGATCTGTGCGCTCTGCTGGTCTCTTGGGAACTCCCCGAGTTTGCTTATCTGTTGTTCTCAAGGGTCAGAGACAGAGTTAAGTGAGGGGCAGGAGGTGATCTTTTATGTCCATCGCCCTCACGTCTGAAAACCTTATTTCTTCTAAACGGCTTCATGCTTTCACTTAATATGCTGCTTGTTTGGTGAAACAGAAGCCCCCTGACAGAGAAGCAATTTATCACTAAGATTCCTGCAAAAACAGCAAAAAGTTCTAAATTAAAGCCTGTTTATTTTAACTGTCAAATATTGCTGATGATACTGGAGTTTTAAGCTGTGGTGCAAGTAAAAGTACAAGTAAAAGTTTTGCATTCAAAAAGTTACTTCGGTCATAATAAAAAAAAAAAAGCATGAGCATTACAATATACTAAAGTAAAAGTACTTATTATGCAGGATGGCCCAACAGAGAATAATAAAGATTATGTTGTTGGATTATAATTATTGACGCCAGGGGGGGCGAGGGACCTCTGCCAGAAAATTCTGAGCATTAAACACCTACTTTCATGCATTCTAATTAATTTTTATGCACCAATTTGTGCCTTTTCTACATCAATATACAGTGAAATTGTCTCTGCTATGTCTCTACCTGCTATGCACAAGCATATTACAAGTATAAGGGGAGATGTGTCCCCTGTAAACAACAACAAAGAAACCCCAAAAAATAAAAAAACAACATCTCAGAATTACCACAAAAGACAAAATGTCATCAAAGAGAAACAAAACAATCAAAAAGAGACACAAAATGCCCTAAAAGTGACACAAAGCAATCACAAAGAGACACAAAATGACCAAAAAGACACAAAATAACCTCAGAAAGACAACACAACAAATACATGCAAAAAAACAACAACAACAAAGAGGCAAAACTACCAAAGTCTATGTGTCTAAGTGGTGGGGGCTTCTGCATGTCTGTGCCCATTATCTCATGACCCATAGTAACTTTTCTCCGCTGGAAACAGTAAATATCAAAAACATGTTGAACTGGTTTAATTTAATCTGTAAAAATAAATAAATAAATAAATTCAGTTGAAAAGGGGAACAAGTAAAAGTCATTCTGGGATTCCTGCACTGTAAACACCTTTGCATTCCTCGTTGTTTAAAGCCCATCACACCATCAGTCCTCCACTCGAATAAAGACTCCTGCACCATAATGACCATCTGTTGTGAGCTGAATTGACTTGTGTCAATAACTTTTAACGGTTAAAATTTGGTCCTTGGAAGGCAAACTGGCGCGGGGAATTGCAGTGGTGGTGTCGGTTGTGTAATTACTGTTTTAATGAGCTTTGGTAAACAGGGATCACCTCATTCGCAGCACCTTCAGTGATGAGCTTGGGGTGTTTAGAGGGGGCTTACCGCTGTCATGCGAATTCACAGGGCTTGAAATGTTACACCTTCCTTTGCAGCTGGGCTGCATCTGCAACGCTGTTGTCTCCGCTGTAAAAATTGGCGTACTGCTACAAGTGCTCTTTTTCTGCACAGTTTGACTAAACAAAACACTCATTTAATATTTACGTCTTCATAGCGGAGTGTCACTTTCATTGGCAGCCTTGACGTGATGCCTGCATGCCAGATAAATCACACAAAATGAACTCAAAAACACGTCATGTGATGGTTAGAGCTGCACTACATTCATCGTGGCCTTGCAGGCGAAGTGGTGATGAGTAGGAAAACACCAGTAAGTGCAGATGTGGGAAACTCTGCAGGGTACTGGGGGGTGAGAGCGGGTTGGGGATGGGGCAGGGAGGGAGCTGATCTAACCCCAGCCTGCCTTCTGGCTGGGCCAATGGGCCATGGTAATTAGATCTGGCCAATGTGGGCCCTGGGCTCCGGCCTCGGGGCATATAAGGGGGGCCCGGGGCAACAGACCCCTCATATCACTCAGAGGTCTCCTCTCTCTCACCCTCCTTCCTCTCCATCCATTCCTCTCTCCAGCAAACATGGACGTCTTCTCACCATCCCAGGTCTACTACGACAGAGCGTGCGCTTCGTCTCCAGACAGCCTGGAGTTCGGCCCCGGCGTGGAGCTTGACGGCTCTGAGGAGGACGAGCATGTCAGGGTCCCTGGAGCCCCTCACCAGCCGGGACACTGCCTCCAATGGGCCTGCAAGGCATGCAAGCGCAAGTCCAACTTTGTGGACCGCAGACGGGCTGCGACTATGCGTGAACGCCGGCGGCTGAAGAAGGTCAACCACGCTTTTGAAGCTTTGAGGCGCTGCACCTCAGCCAACCCCAGCCAGCGCCTCCCAAAAGTGGAGATTCTGCGCAATGCCATCCAGTACATCGAGAGCTTGCAGGAGCTGCTACGAGAGCAGGTGGAAAACTACTACGGGATACCTGGAGAGAGCAGCTCGGAGCCTGGGAGCCCGCTTTCCAGCTGCTCCGACGGCATGGTAAGTCCACATGCAAACATCTGGTTTACTGCATGCGAGACAGAGCGCCATCTTGTCAACTGAAAAGGCCTTTATGGCGACCAAAGTGTCTCCATTTCTCATCAGCATGTTGTGCATTTCAAAATTAAGCCATGATTTCCAATTTTAAAAATCCATTAATCAAACAAGCTTGTTTTGCCCCAAGACCTCAATTACCATGCTCCTCCATGCATGTCATACCATCCCATAATAGAAAAATCTATCATGTAGTCTTACAAGCATCTCTGACGCTTGTTATTAAAGGTCAGGTTGAATTAGTCAACAGCACTGAAGGTGACAGCGTATCAGTTAATACAAAAGAAGGAATCACGCGGGATGGAGTAATGGCTTTCCCACCACCGGACACTTTATAGCCCCTAATAAACCGAGCTAAATCCACCTTACTGAAGTCAGGGAGAAAAAAAACTGGACACTTTTCTGCATTCCATCTTGACTGCATGTTCTGCACCGCTGCCAGGATTTTCTGCAGATTTACTAGGAGAAAGTGTCATCTTGCACAAACTGGTGTTGCTTCCACTGATACAATCGATTCGGCACGCTGGGAGAAAAGGGGGGCAGGGGAAGGGAGCGCTGCCACTTTGGCTTTAAGGTGGATGTGAAATAAAGAAGGCCATAACTTTGGAATTCAGGATTTATTAGCCCTGTCCAGAGTATTGTGAAGGTTGTTTTTTCTCCTTATATATATATATATATATATATATATATATATATATATATATATATATATATATATATATATATTTATACAAACATAACAAGTGCTTGCAAGAATTCAAGGGTGAATTTTCTCATTTCCTTGCAGGCGGACACCAACAGTCCAGTGTGGCAGCATCTGAATGCAAACTACAGCAACGGTTATTCGTATGCGAAGAACGGTGAGACCTTTAGACAGCAGATATGAATATGACATGCCAGTAATAACTGCATGATGGATTATGTTAAATGCATGTTATATTGTGCCTCTGGGAGTATATTATAAACAAATAAGCTGATAAACGCATGTCCTCTTTGTTCTTCTTATCAGAGAGTTTAGGGGAAAAAACAGCCGGAGCCTCCAGCCTGGAGTGCCTCTCCAGCATCGTGGACCGGCTGTCCTCTGTGGAGTCCAGCTGTGGACCTGCAGCTCTGAGAGACATGGCCACCTTCTCCCCGGGCAGCTCCGACTCGCAGCCCTGCACGCCAGAGAGCCCTGCATCCAGGCCCGTCTACCACGTCCTGTGAACTTTGATATATTCCCGCAGGCTGGCGCACTGCTTTCACCAAACACCAGCTGCATTTGCAACAAGAGATAAGAACTTTGTGTGAAGGAGACTCAGCCGACGACCTGCAGCTTTTATATTGTACATGAGATTGTAAATATGTAATGTAAATGCCCATTTATTCTATACATGCTATTATACCCCAATGAGACATATTTAATTATGACAGTTAATGTAATGTTGCATTATTCCAACATGAAGTGGTATTTAAGCAGTTTTTTCTCCCATGTTGTTATGAAACATTAAATCTTTTACTGTTTTGTAAAGTTTGAGCTTTTTGTGTCTCTTTGTGAGTTCAGATATTAGTCATCCTGTCAACGTAGGAGGTGTAAAACAGTGAAAGTAATAAACTAAAATAGTCACTTAGAGTTGTTGCTGTTAACTCTAATAAATGTCAAGACTCCATGTCAGCATAAAACACCCAAAACTGATGACTAGCTCTCGCTGTTTTAGCTTTTGTACGTGCATGTTTTTTTTTTTTTACAGTGACACTAATGTTAGAGCAGTTTCTATCGTTAAGATACTGATTAGTCAGAGTTTAGTGGGTTTGCAACTGTTTAAAGATGCATCATCTTTTAATAAAACAGCAAAATTAATAATTTGAGATTGCAGAATCTTGCATGATAACAAAAACAAGTTCAAAAAAGGTGAATTTTATCAAAATAAAAAGGTTATTTATCAGTTATTTATCATGCGACAGGGCAGTGTGGACTGTGTCCAGCTAACAAGGTGTGGAGAACATAGTAGAAACTGATAGAGGTCAGCTGATACTATGAATCATTCGACACTGCTGTAATCACTTGTGTGGCATTCTGCGTATGAGTCATTAGCGCTGTGGCAGGTCGATCTATAGGCGACATAGGCGGCCACCTAGAGCACCACCCAGGGGCACCCAATTTTTCTTTTGTGTGTTTGTTTGATATGCAATAAAATTTGACTTGAGGAAAAGGGGAAGTGGAGTGTTTATGGTGAAAGCCATCTGCGGCGCAGTTCAAAAACAAAAATAGGACAATATTTGCAAATTTGCACATATGGTAGTCTATTGATTTTATTTATCTATTTTTTTCAGTTTATGTTACTTAAGTAATAAAATAAAACACACAATAGATAAAAATTGCAGATGATAATGAAAACAATAATGAGAATAATGATGAATAAATAACTTAAAATAAAAATAAAACTGTTTACAGCTGTGTCAAAAAACACACAAATTTTTCTGCATCATAAGAGGGATTTCAGCCAAAAGAGACAGTTACAAAAATATTGCATAATTTGGAAAATAGAAACACATTTTGTCTGCTTTGATCACATTTTAGTATCTCTAAAAGTGTGTTTTAAGTGGACGCAGTACTGTGAGTACCTGTTTGCACTTTCCTTCCAAATGTGAGTCATCAGTAACACCTTTGATTACATCGTCAACACCAGAGAACAAATGGCCTCTGATTGTACTTGAGGGGAAGAAGGGGGGTTAGATGTGTGTCATACTGTATCACGTCTTTGATGTGAGGTTTTTTTTAGTTTATAGTCTATGGAGGGGCAGCACATTAAAAAAATACTTTTTTTCTTCCTAAATCTATTCTTCTGTCTACTCCCTAAATTAATTTCCTTTGCTACAATGTCTTCTCCTCGCTCTAATGTGCTCAGTCTTTGTTAAATTGCAAATAAATTAAAAAATACACCTGTACACCCTTATATGGTTCCTTTTCTATGGAGGCTCGATATATCTGCTCTGTTCTTGAACGCTGGGTTCCTTGTTACTCTTTCAAAACACTGATGATAGGAAAACTAGAGCTATTTAACTGTTGTTGTTCATAAAGTATTCAGATGCTTCACCAAATGTTGCAGTACTACAATGTAGAAATACTAAGTAAAAGTCCTGAATTCAAAGGTACAGTAAAGGTACAGAAGTTCTATCAACTGAAGTATCAAAGGAATTTTTTTTTACAAAAAGCTAGGGAAAAATGTCTTATTTGAATGTTCAGTATTTTGAATTTTCATAATTATGTATTTAAATATTGCACAGAATTATTTAAGCACTTTTGGGACCATTTCCTTGTTTGCCCCCCCCTCTAATTTTTAGGTATTTTTTCGTTTACATTTTTTTTTGTTGCTAATTTTGGAATCATTGCTTCTTAAGTTGCTCATTGCTTTCATCACGTTTTTAAAAGAAATCAAGGCAGTTTGCTCAGATTTTAAAGGGTTAAGCACAGTCCTTTAATAAATGTACTTGGTTACTTTACAACATGGCTATTTCAGTAAAAATGCAAATCAAATTGTTGATGAAGTTTCTCTTTGGATCGACTCAACAGGAAAGACAGCAGCATGCAAAACTTAGTAATTTCTTTTCAATTTAGTTCAATTTTATGCTATAGTCCAATATTATAAATCTCAATTTGCCACAGAGGGCTTTATAACATAAAACAGACTCTTGGACCCTAACAGTGGATAAAAAAACCCTCTAACAGGGAGAAAAGGAAACCTCAGGAAGAGCAACTGAGGATCCCTCTCCAAGGATGGACAGACGTGCAAAAGGTGTTTGCAGAAGTCATGCTACAAAAAAGATACATAGAGGGGGAGAAAACTACACACAGTATTTTTTCCTCAACATATACATCCATCTCTAACAGCACTTTGTTATTGCAGCACTGTGGAGCAGCTCAGAGTTAAACACTGCCTACAGGCGAGAATAGCAGCAGTCTCACAGCGGTCTCGTCTCTCTGCTGCAGCGCTGTGAGACATTGTGGACATTCCAGCGGCGGCTTGTATTTCACCAACCAGCACGGCTGCGTACGACACTCCAAATGTCACTGATGTCGTTTTCCGTGCCTTCGGTTGTGATTCATGAATCACTCAGTGAGCCTGGAGTGTCAACACACAAAAGACATACCATGAGTTTACATCAAGGTCAAGCATGGAAGCACATGAAAGTTACACGGAGAGAGAAACTTTTAAAAATCTGATTTTCATTATTTTATTAGCTGGATTTGAATCTGACAGAGTACACATTAATATTGCACTGACTCTGGAGTAGCATGACTGAAATACCAGCACAGTCATTATTGCAGTACTCAGTGAGACCACAAGAGAGAGGTGTTTCTTACATTTCCATCATTAACGTGTCATATTTAGCTTCTGTGTTTGAATTTTAATGTAATCAATGCAAACAAGCAGGTTTAACCCCAGGGGATCATTCCATAGTCTCTAAATTATAATCCCAGCAGTCTGACTCATGAAGGTAATTCATACATTTCCTCCTATTTGAGCTGAATACTGATCTCATAATGAATGTTTAACTGGGGCCTTTGGAGGATTGAACCTGCCCTCTGGCTAAATCTGTGATGTTGTACAGCTGTCGGAGCAAGAAACTGTAAAGACGGAAAAGATGATGAGACTTCTGAACTGTTAACGACTCGAGCATACGTTATGTTTCAAGTCTTTTTGATTTGTTCAGCTGATATTTTGATGTTTTGAAAGCACTGAGTGTTCTTTAGAGCGTTTATTCATTGCAACATGCGGACTGCATACAAGAATAGATTTTGCTCCTCAGTGTCTTAAGTTCATTTAGCCATCAGGGTTAGAGTGCAGGACCGTATTACTGGAGGAAAGGTCAAGTGTGTTGCTCAGCAGCTCCACTGGTGTGTAGATGAAACCTTTCACATAGAGAGAGTCCTGCCATTTTGAATCCTAAGATAAAATACTGTTGAAAAAATAATTTCCTTGTGGAAATCTCAAAATTTGGTTTCACAAATTAATCCGCTTTCTCAAGGGCACAGATTTCATTTAAATATTTGGAATTGACACGAAACGGTGGGTTCGGGGTTCTTTGCCAGAAAGTTTTGAGCATCAAACACTTAACACTTATTTTTTATGCACCAAATTTATGACTTTTCTGGTATTTTCCCCTTCAAAACCTGCCTGATTTCTTTCAAATACATGGGTAAAAGGCCATGAGAAACTTCAGAGGAAAATACCCAGAAATTAGCAAGAAATTAAGGAAAATACAAGAAAATGACCTGAAAACCAAACCAAACCAAACCAAAACAAACAAACAAACAAAAAACACCCTAAAAAAACCCCAAACAAACAAAACAAAAGAAGCATTCAATGATGAGTTTGACATCATGACAAAAACCTGGCATTTAGAGGGTTACAACTCTGAAAATGAATGAATATTTGATATTTATGATTAGGGCTGATGCTGGTAAAAAACTCAACTCAATAAAAGAATAAAATAATAATAATGTAAAAAAAATTAATTTCAAAGCTTGACTTTGAAAGGCCCATTTTGTGCACAGAGCGATATGAGTGTATGCAATATTAAAGCAGTACCTAAGGGTTAAAAGGATTGTGTTTACTGGAGACTGGGGTGTTTCTGTTTACTGTATTTTTTCCTCTCCTGTGCTGCCTTTCCTTCATTCCCTCCTCTTCACATCTTTCCTGCATCAGCCTCGTTAGTCCTTCCCTGCTCCTCAGTTTTTCCCGGCCAATCAGCTCTCTGCACGTTCTCCTGATTAATCAACTTATTTTCCTCACCTGAGCTATTTCACCCTTTTTCCCCACCTGCACTTCATCCTCTAGTCAGACTACTTTGCATTTAAGTCCCAGTTTTCAGCCCAGTCTGTGTTTGATTTTTCGTTGTGTTGTGTGAACATCAGCTTTCTTTATCTTTAATACAACATAATTTGAATTCCTGCTGCTCACTGTCTCCTGGGTCCGTCTGCTCCACACCACATGATAAATACAAAGAAATGTTTCTTTATAAAACCCATGAATTGCATATGCAATCTATTCAAATATAAAACTGCTGGTCACAAAGAAAAAACATCTTCATCTATCATTTCCACCTTGGATCCAGACAGTCTGTTTTCAGTCTCACTGGCTAACATGAGCTTTGTTTTTGGATCAGAACGCTTCATATTGAAGACATGACGCTGCGGTTATTAGGAGCAGCCGGAGTGAAAAACAGACTGTTAACACACATACATAGTTTTCTCAGTGCTATTTCAGGGCGTGGAGGTGTAGGTGGAAGACAAAAGAGCTCAAGCAGCCGACGAAATCTATTTTTACACCAATAACCCTTTAAAACCTGGATCGACCTCGGTGTTCTTTGGCTGCATTCAGACTCCTTTCACTACAGTTTAAACCTCTCAAACCGAGAAAATGGGTTTGATTTCTTTCAAAAACATGGGGACAACATAATGAGCAACTTGACAAGAAATGTTGTGCAAACTACAAAAAATTAAGAAAAGGAGACAAGGAAATTATCTGAAAATAAGCTGGAAGGGATTATGAGATATTACTAAATAAATAAAATTTAAAAAAGAAAATCAAAGAAAAATGCTCAGAAAACTGTGTTTATGACTCTCTCAATATTGTTTTTAAAATTCTGATGAGAAAAAAGTATTTAATTTGTTAGCCCTTTCTTGGGGTCATTGACTTTTTAAAAAAAAAAAAACTTTTATTTTTTATTTTCAGGCAATTTTCTTCCAACTTTTAAGGCTAATAATTTCTTGCCAGTTTTTGGGGTCATTGCTTAATAAGTTGCTTGTCACCCTCTCCCATGTTGTTTTTGTAAGAAATCAAGCCAATTTGCTTGAAAGTGTTTAGAGAGTGTTTGTAACTATAGAGAAGCTGATGAGAATATTTGTGATTTTATCATATTTTTTTCAGCTCCAGTGTATCTGCACTGAACCTTTTGTTATTACTATGTGATCCTGAGACGGTGTTACCTTTTTAGCCCCTGATAAACAGCCATGGAGACAGGCGAGGGATTTGTCACATGCGTTACTGTCACCTGCGCTCTTCAGTTTTGTCACTTCAGGCTTTGGTCATTTGCTCTTGTATTGGCTATTTGGTGAAGAATAGCTCTAACGGGGATTTTATTGCACATAACACCCCGTACAACACGTCGCCGGCGGAGAAACGGCACTGCTTTGTGCTTCTACTGTCACCGTTTGAGTTTAATACCTTCCATTTACAAGAGTCTCTTTATTAGTTTCAGTGTCTGCTCTCTGTATTGAGCTAACAAAAGGCCATTGACTTTCTGTTCCCGGGCTAAAAACCTGGACGAGTCTTCAGAGGGACATTTCAGCAGCCAAGGTTTAATGGCTTCACCTTCTGCAGCTGCACTCAGATCAGGGAAAGGCAATCAGTAGCAAGCTGCTGTTCCATTGTTATGAGAAATAAACGCATCATAGTTTTTAATGAAGAATTAGTAACTTCATTATGCCACTTTATTTCTGGCAGTGCAGTAATTGTTCAGTACATGGCTGGTTTTACAATTAAAAACCTACACATGATTTATATTTTTTTAGGAAGAACTCAATGGGAAAATTCATGCCAAAATCAAAAATACACATTTACGTATTTTCCCTCTTACCTGTCCGAGCTGGTCACCAGCGTCATAAGACTGTCATAAGACTCCAGTTCCCAAAATTTGATGTCTAACGTCAACTTCGATTAGACGTAGAACACTGACAACAGATGTCACTGACATCTCATTTTTTTTTCTTTCCAAGATTATTTTGTTGGCTTTTTGCTTTTATTAGAAAGGACAGATTAGTAAGTGTGAAAAGGGGAGAGAGAGAAGATGATTTGCAGCAAAGGGCTGCAGGTTGGAGTTGAACCTGCAGCCGCTGCGACGAGGACATAGCCTTTGTACATAGGGCGCCCGCTAGCTCATGTGGTAATGTGGGCAACATCTTGTTGGATTTAAGTTGTGCTGTTCAGTAACCAAAATGCAGTGTTTTCCAAATGTCTGCTACAGCGTCATCTTGTAATACAAGAGCAACATATTTGTGAGGTATGACGACCAAAGTGTGAAATTCTCACGTCGTTAGACTTTCGAAAGTTTAACGCCTGTCTGAAATAAGAGTCCAATGTCTGTCTAACGTCATATTGATTTCAAGTGCCACCTCGGGTTCTGCTGTTGATCAGTCTAGATTTTTTTTGTGTGAGTTGCTTAGTGTTGGAGATATTGGCCGTTGAAATATCTGCCTTCTCTCCAAAATAATAGAGCTAAATTGTGGTGCAAAAAACAAACAAACAAACAAACAAAAAATACATTTGAGCTTTGCTCTGCGTGGTGATACAGTTGGGTGTCGTTCGGTAGTTAAACCCCTTCCTGCAGTTAACACTGCCACTATCGGTTTTCCTTTCTCTTTGGGGGAAAGCTTGGACAGAATTTGTAAGACACAAACCATGTGTAATTTTGCACATCTATATTTTTAATCTACTTCTCTGCTTTTATTCAGTGGGCAACAAATCAATACCTCTCCGGGTGTCACACTGCCAACATAACTGCTGATGCTACAGATGACAAAATACTAAATGATACCATGAAGATGAAGTATGGGATACAAAGGAAGGGACAACAAGACATTCACTGTACACAAGCACATAGATTTATTTATACAAATATAGTATGTATAACAATTGCATATCAACAGTTTGTTGTCTTTTTTTAATCTTTACGGTAAGTTCAGGACCATCAGCTTCAAAAATGTAAGTCAATTAAGAAAGAGTACCTGTGATTTTAAGATACAAAAAGGGATCTGTTGTGTTGAGATGTTCTTGGCGAGTATGTGAGTATCCGATGAATCTGAGCCCAGAGGTGACCCAACACAAAAGCATTAAGTGACCTCAGTGCTGACAGGCTATTCATGAAATGGCGATGGCACATGTTATGCATGTAAAAAGATTTTGTTCAGCTGTACTTGTGCAATTAGATGAGATGTAGATAAGAAAGGTTTAAAGATAAAACCTATGATTTTTTGTCAATAAATCAATGAAGCAACATTTTCATGAAAATGTGACTTTATAACTTATTTTATAACATCATAACAGCTTTCTATTTGCTGCTCATCACATAAAACTGGGGATGAAAAATACTCTGGCATATGGAAGTGATGGGCTTCATGTTTTAGATTTGTTTATGGTTAATAGAGTGCTGCTAAGTCGACATTTTTGTTGGTCAACCCGGACGTTAGCATCTCCCAGGTTCCCTTGACGAAAACTTAATGGGATTTTTCCATTAGATTTGGATGATGACAAAAAAAATAATCTCTGGGTCAAACAAACATTTATATACTTACACATTTTGTTGAGTAATTACAAAGTAAATGCAATCCAGTCTCACTTCTAACTCATCCAATACTGACGATTGGCTGGTGGCCCTCGGCGTCAGATACCAACACACTGAGGCACCCTTGAGCGGTGGTATGAGATGCACTGGGCTGTGGCATTTTTTTTCAAGCTCTGAGCTGTTGTATAAAGAGCTATAAAGTCTGCACTGATGCTGGTGGTTCAAACAAACTCTGGACAAACTCAACAAACTGCACCATGGCTGCATGGCTCCAACACCACCACCCAGCCTGTCTCACTCCCAGCTCCCCAAATACCGCTGCTTAATTAGTGATGTCAGCGCCAGGCAACGATGCAAAGAGACATCTTTGGCAAGTGGATGGGTCCAACAAACCCTGGACTTTCACCCTGTAGCCCGCTGTGTGCTTCCTGTTTAAAAAGCCATAATGTTTTTTTCTAAACCTAACTTTTGTTGCACAAGAAAATAAACTTGAAAATTAAGTGTATTACCTATGTTGTACTTTTATTCTGAAAAAACACAATGAATGTTACAAATGTAAAGTGACGGGCCATCCGGGATTGTCAACAGGAGATCCATGAGGGTACCTAGCATGACAAAATTTGGACGTCAAGATCCACTGACAAAGTGGATTTGACGTGTTGGGATGAAAATGTGTTCCACCACCACAACAGGGCGCATTTAGCCGCTTGTTAGCAACCACCTTTTTTGAGTCATGTCAAAAACTGCGTTCAAAAACCCACCGACTTTGAGTCAAGGGAACCAGGAATGCTGAAATGCTGACTTATTTCTGGGTTTTAGGACTCATTCAGGCAGCACTCTATAGAAGAAGAAATAGAGGTAAAGCCTGCATGGTTAAACAAACAAAGAAAAGAGCGCCACCTACAGGAAATGAAAAAAAAAAACTGAGGAAAACACAAGACGGTAACACAAATCAACAAGGAAGTGATCTCTGAAAAGTGAAGGGTAAAAAAAACGCAACAAGGAGCGCTTAGCACCAAAGATGGACAGAAAACTAAATCTGGCAGATAACCACTTTAACTCTATCTTAAAAACAGATTTCCCTTACAGGTACGGAGGAGAAAAAGAGGGCGAAACATTCCACTCAGCCTCATAACTTCTCAAAAATGATTGTCAGAACAAAAACGCAGGGAACAAATCTACATGTGCTAATATTCAGCTGTTAATACAACAAATAGACTTTAAATAATAATCTGAACGTCTTTGAAAGAGCACATAATATTTAAAAGGGACAATAAAACTTTATGTTAAATCTCTGATCTCATAAAATAGTCTGAAAAATAAACATAATTCTTTGATTTTTAATTTTCGCTCTGCTCAAATAAAAACTGGTAACATTCTGTTTGTCAGTTAACATTTCCGAGGGTTGATTTGAACCACGTTAAAATCTCTTGGTGGTATATATTTCTGGATAAATCTCAGTCGGGAGTAGCTTACAAAGTCTGTTGATAATTATTGCACATCAATTATTCATGCCACCTGTAAATCAATAATCTCTTTAAATGGCAAAGAGGACAGATTTGGACACAGAAGCTGCCTTACAGTACATAAGACCCAGTTTTGCTTTACAGTGATTTACATGTGCGCCTATATCCCATAAACTCTGTATATATATGCATGAATCCAATCATGAATTTAGTGGTGAAATGGTAAAAACTGAAGAATGTGTGTTATTGCTAAACCTACAAGATACAAAAATCTTTCCTGCTACAATATAGAAGGTAAAAAAGAGTTCACGTTTATCCAAAACAGGACACACACAGAAAGAAACTGATGATCATTCATACAGAGACACGAGCACCAGTTGAAGAATCAATAGAAACACCACTGTACAAATGATATCTATGGCAAAATGGCAAAGGTGCCACAATGGTATAATGGATGTCGGTAAGCAATCAAAAATGGATGACTGTAAACAAAACAACAAACACAAGAGAAGGGGACTTTCAGTAAGAGTCACAACCGGGAGAACAACTTATAAAAGGGAATACAAAGTTAAAATGGACGACGTTCAGTGCTTGACTCCCTCATACTTGTTTTTCAAAGCACCAATTTCGGGGCGTATGGCGCTCTTTGTTTTTGCTCAGTAATCGGTGGTACACTGGAAGGGAGAGAGTAAGTAAAAGAGTCCTCCACTTGTTGGTTTCCTCCGCGGTGGAGAGATTCCTTTGGGATCCTCAACAACAAACAGGTGGTCCTCGAGATCCACGTCTTCGCTCTCCTTCACTTCTTCTTCTTTTGGAACAACCTGCAGATCATCAAAGGAGAGAAACATGCTGAGAGCGATGCCTAAGAGCTCGCAGACAGTTTACACTTAAAGATCTAAGTGTTATCAAGCTGATATTGTGCTGTCTGGTGATTTTAAAAAATGATTTCAACTTTTAATTGATTCTCTATAAGCTTCAATTCCTCTAAAAACAAGGCTGCCAATGTCCCGACGTGTCGTTTAAAAAATTCTGCTTTGGTTGCAACAAACATGGTTGGAAATGTTCCAACCTGTTGTTAAACAATACCTGTGTTTGTCGCTATAACCATGTCCGACCATGTCCCAAAGTCTTGTTAAAAAATACTCACATTTGTCTTTACAAACACAGTTGGAAATGTCCCAACCTCTCGTCAAAAAACATCTGCTTTTGACGGTACAAACACAGCTGAATATCTCCCAACTTGTTGATAAATAATACCTGCTTTTGTCGCTACAAAAATGTGTGAACATGTTCCAAACTCTCATGAAACTCACGTTTTTTTGTCACTACAAACATGGTTGGAAATGTCCAGACCTGTTGGTAAAATATACCTGCTTTTTTTACAACAAAAATGGTTGGAAACTCTTGTTAAAAAATATCCGCTTTAGTCGCTACAAACACATTTAAACATCTACCGACCTCTCATAAAAAAATAACTTTTGATGGCACAAACACCGTTGAAAATGTCCTGACCTGCTACTAAAAAATACCTGCTTTTATTAGATGATGTTCAATCCCGTTGTTAGTTATAAAAGTCCAGACCTGCAGCTAAAAAATATGCACCTCGGTCGCTACAAATATGTGGGAACATGTTCCAAACTCTCTTTAAATAAATACCTGCGTTTGTCACTACAAACATAGTTGAAAATGTCCCAACCCCTTGTTAAATAAATACCTGCTTTGGCGCTACAAACACTTTTAAATACTTTGTTGCCACTTTTGCCAGCACAAACACGGTTGCAAGTGTCCCGACCTGTCAATAAAAAATACCTGCTTCGGTCGCTACAAACACAGCTGGACATGTCCCAAAGTTTTGTTAAAAAATAACTATCTTACACAATCCAACATTCCCTCCTCCTAATGAAACTCTGCAACAGGTAAATGCAATCTGAACTACTTCATATGTATAAAACAAATATTTGTTATGCATCCATGGTTTGCAGAAACGTACAATACCAGCATTTTATTCTGCCTCGTTTTAGACCTTAAGTCCTATAAATTTTCATGCATTAATCTGCTAATAAGACAAAAAGTTCATTGAGGCATGTGTGACAGCCCGGCCATGTTGCTTGCCATGCTACAGTGCAGAGACAATGTCGCGCGCAGCCTTTAGTGACTCTGTTCATTGTGTTACACAGACACAGAGAGCATTTATGCAAGAGATACCCTCTGAAGGCTCTGTTTTGCTACAATTAGAGAGAGGTTTTGCTGGTGCCTTTCAATAAATTGCTGAAAGACAAACCCTGGGAACCACAACTCAGAGTTATACCCACTACAGGCACTAAATAAAAGTGGGGTGAAACTTTTCAGATAATAGCAGTAAATCTTTGACAAAGCTAAACAAGGTAGTAAAATCAAAAAGTTATGCTGCCTCAAAACCTATTATGACAATTTATGAAGGGTTTAGTGCATGTGGTTTGGGTTGCTAAATGTTGCATATATATGCAACATTTCCTGCAGCGTTTAATATTTAGGGTGGGTCACCTTGCCTGAAATACATCAGAACACGGTACATTTATTTCTTGCATATATTTATTTTTAAATGCCAACAAATTACTGACCAGAAAGTTAACCCATGAGCACCTGAGGATTTTTTAAAAATTTCTTTCAAAAACATGGGGAGAAGGCAATGAACAACTTAACCAAACATGACCCAAAAGTTTGCAAAAACAAAAACACACAGAAAAAAGACATAAAAGGGGAGAGAAAATGTATTTATTATATGTATATATATATATACATTTTTTTGATAATTAGAAATATTAATATAGTTTTAGGGATTGTTTTCCCAATGTTTTCCTGCCCTCCTTTTTAAAAAATATTTTTATAGGTAATTTTCTTGTAACAGCTTGCATTTGAGGGACATTTCTTGCCAAGTTGTGCATTGCCTTTTTCCCACCTTGTTATTGAAAGAAAACTGATGTCGATCCAGGTTTCAAAGGTCAAAGCTATCATCAAAACCTCTCTCAACCTGTAATCCGATCATTTCTGTTTGGACAGAGAGACACAGTCAGAAAGACGGTGACAAAGACAGATGAATACCAGTCAAACCGTTGGCTTATGTTGCATTCTTGTCCCCTTGTGCGTGTCACTTGGTCAGCAGCCTCTTGGCCGCCAAAGCAAATCTCTGCGGTCAGCATGCCGGGATTGATAAAACATGATCCCTGCTCCCTTCCCTGTCTGTAGCTCCACCGTAACACACTGTTACAAGCTCCCAAATACCTTCCCAAGCTGCGCCGTGCCAAGTGCAAGACAAGAGATATACTTGGGGGATTTAGCATCAAACAGGCATGGACACAGAGATCTTGGACACATGCCCGCCTCCAATACGTCGGGGGAATGCTTTAATAATTCGATAGGCCCAGGCAGAATTAAGTGTAGCATGATATGATTTGGCTTAATGGGTCTGATTAGTTTCTGAAAAGTTTCCTCCTGCTTTTAAGTTTTGCTATTTTCACACAGTGAATGTGTAGTTTGACTGGCAGTGCAGAGCTTTGTTCTAAATTTAAACTGTAGAAATATTGACTAAAGCAGAGCATCTCCATCCAGCTGTAGCTTCCAAGTAACAGCAGTGCAAGGCTGTATCTACTTATGCACGTACCTGCAGAGCATGAGCCACAGATGTAATCGGTTTAAGTTTGAATAATTTACAGCCTTTACAACAGAATCAGTGGCAGAACACAGCAGAGGCAGTAAAGTTTGCACAGAGGATACCGGCTGCTGAGCTTGCAAAATATACCACTGAGGTTTTAGGCTTCGTGCTGGGATGTAAATGTCAGCTACCTGCACACGAGCCAATAAAAGTGGTTGCAAGGCAAAGCAGAGCATGGCGAATATGATTCAAAAGGGGACTTGAGTCTGCTTCCATTTAATTTCACTCCATCTTTTTCCTCTGTTGCTGTATGCTTATAAAAATGTTACTTTGACACTTACAGCAACTGAAAACTCAGGTCACATCCACTGGTAGGCCTGCATTTTAATGAAATGTTAGAATGAAAACGATCTTTGTTAGGAATGTTTTAGCTGTTTCAAAATTAATCTCCATCCATACTTACATGAATAATAACAAAAGGACATCTCAAATGTCCATTCATGTACCCTAAGCATGCACATGTTGGTATTATCAGGAATTGATTGTCTACTGTGTGTTTTGTTGCTTAATTACAGAAAACAGTAAGACCAGAAATTTCTTAGCTTGAACTGACAACAAGGTGGAACTGTTATTTAAAGTAACACATGGGTGTAAGGCGGTCAAAGTGGCGGAAACCAATTGAACATTTTCCATGGCGATGGGAAAGGAGTAACATTACCAACAAAAGAAGGATAAATTCACAAATCTGAGTAGACCAAGCTAAATGATTTGGCTTAGCATGATGTGACTGATAAGACTCAACGTGAGTGGTAAACGTGGGGGTTTAGGGGGAGTTTTAGGGGTTAACAACATTTTAAAATACATATCAAAATATTTCAGGTTTTTTTTTGAGTTATGTCCAAAAACATGTTTGTTAGGCCACAGTGACCTTTGCTCTTCAACCACCAAATTCTGATCATTACATTCTTAAGTTCAAGTGGATGTTTGTGCCAAATTTGAGGAAATTTCTCCATGGCCTTTTTAAGATATTGCGTTCACAAGAATGAGACAGATGCAAGGTCACGGTGACTTTGCCCTTTGACCTATGGCAACGAAAGTCTGATCAGTTCATTCTTGAGTCAAAGAGGATGTTTGTGTCAAATTTAAAGAAATTCCCTGAAGGCGTTCTTGAGATATTATGTTCATGAGAATGGGAACAATGGATGGACGGACAGCTCACAAAGTTAATTTCAATGGACAATGACATCCAGCCGTGAGTCGGTGCAGCATTATCAGTGGTAAATACCATATGAGCACAGTGCAGAGCGGCGTCAATTAGCTAGCCACTGGGACATAGACACAGGGACTCATAGCAACTTGCACGTACTGATATGCACATGCGGCTTTACTGTCATCCTCTTCCTCGCCGGCGGCGCCTTACCTCATGCTCCTGTTGCTCTCCCCTCTCTCCCCTCACCCTTAAAGCAATGAAGCGCCTCACCTACGACATGTGGTTCTGCTGAGAGGTCAGGTTCTGCTGTTGCTGCTGCTGCATGAGGAGCTGCTGCTGCTGGCGCCGCCGGGCCGTACGGAGTTTCTCGAAGCGGGCCTCCATCTCCTCCAGCACTTTGGGGGTGTAGCGAACCACCAGCTTCACGCTGTCCTTGGCCGCCTTCAGCAGCTCCACCGCTTTCTCGTGGTGCTCTCCTTCAACGCTCTGCAGGGGGTTTAGAGACAGAAAGAGTGGAATTTTAAAGGAGGCTGATTTGAATATATCCTTAAAAATAGTAACTCCTCTCCGGGAAAAAAAGGATATTTCCTCCATTTTTAATACCCTGTGATATTATGTGAAAAGCAGCAGGCTTACAGTTGGCGTTATTCAAGTCTCTGCAGCGGTTGAAGTGCTCCTAACTCAAGACATGTGAGCACTTTGATCTCGATAGCTCTCCTGACTGTTGACTCACATCTCAAACTGGAAATTATACATTGCTCTGTTTTGTGACACCTTGCTAAAAATATTTCAGTCCAGGAAATATCTTTTTGGAAAGAGGCTTAAATAATAAATGAGGACAGAAAAGTGTATCTGCACTCTTCCTCCAAACCGGGTACATTGTATCAAAATGTTAAGTGTGGTTAAACTTACCACGCCATTGACCGACAGGAGTTGATCCCCTCGCTTTAGGCCGCCATGTCTTTCGGCCACGCCTCCGGGGATGATGCGGGAGATGTAGATGGGGGAGTTCTGCTCCTTGCCGCCCATCACGTTGAAGCCCAGTCCTTCCTCCGTCTTGGGGAGCTCCACGACTCGTGGGTGGGAGTGACCTTCACTGGCTGCGAAGGCTGCAACTGTGGCCTGATGAAAGAGAAGAAATATGGAACTTAATTATCTTACTACTAACTATCCCCCAAAACACTTTATTTAAGACTTTATTTTGAGACATTAGGATGAGGATAAAAAGTGAGAAAGAATGGAAAGATTTTCTTCAGCCCAGTTGCAAGAAGAAAATATTGCAATCATGGATCTGTACTTGAAGTTAAGTTACGTAGCTTAGGTTTAGTAATATAATGTTAGGTTAGGTTTAGGAAAAGAAACATGGTTAGGCATCATAACTTTTAAAGTTATGTACTTAACCTAAAGTTATGTAGGTTATGTCTAGGGGAAAAGAATGTGGTAACTAATTCAAAGTTCACTTAGTTTCACACAGGACACAAACACTTGTCTCCTGGTGGAAAGTCCTGTGTTTGTTTGACCAATCTACCACCCATGCCTGCCTCCTTATGCCGACTTTTGCTCTTCATACTACTTCTATCTTTACTATCACATTGGTCGATTGCAGCATTCCCAGTTACATGGGTTAAACAAATTTTGGTGCATTACTTTTTATATGTATGCATACAAACAGTGCTAGAAAACAGACTGTGACAGCAGTTGTTTTGTCTGTTATTGTTGAAGCAAAACAGCTGGTTTACAGTTTACAGCTGCTTTAGTCTCCTTCATTACACTCACAATGCACGCAAAGGAAGAAACCAATTTAAAAAGTGCTACAAAATGATCTTGAAGTTGGGAATACAACGTGAACCTCGACTGCTCCTTCTCATTTCGGCGAGGACGGCTATAACAAAGCGTTCGGATTTAGTCAGAGCTGGGGGGATTTCGACTCACACATGAGAAGTTCTCTGGCTTTCTAAGCACATGGATTAACACATCCAAGTTCACACTGGAGAAGCAGCCAGACAACTTTCACCCTCTGTGTCTCTACCAGCTGGTTGATGTTGCTCGCTGGCTGTGGGGCTCCTTTGAACCGCGAGCTCCCTGCTCCTTGTGCGTTCAGAACAAAGCACCCAGGAGCTTGTTAGCCGAGGCTGGGAGAGCTAATGGCAGACGAACAGAGAAAGAGACACCCAGCGCCCACTGATCCACAGATGCATTGCCACAGGTGCCTCGCTGTCAAGTCGGCATCATATATGATATGTGAGGTAGATCGAGAAAAGGGGAGGATAAAAAAGTAGAGGAGGGGAGGCTCTGTCAGAAGCTTTTGCAGATGTGTATCCAAATTCCCCAGCAGCAGGCGAGTATCTTGGCACTTTGAGGTCTTTGACGCTCCCTCCAGGCAGCATCCCCATCTCCGCTCTCTTCCATATTCATATTCATTTCTGCTCATTTCTCCCTCCTCCCTCTCCCGCTGCCTGTTTTAATCTGGTTGTTGTATTCTTCCCCCTCTTCCTCCTTTTCTCTCCCTCTGTCCTCCTTCTCCCTCCCTCACTGTCCCATTGTGGAGCTAAAAGGCAGCTCCTCAGCATGCACACCGTCGCCTCCCAGACCTCACAGCACATCGACCTTCACAACTTTATCCGAAAAAACAATCTGGCAGATGGCCGGCGCCTCTCAAACACAGGGGAGGCCTTTCAAATAAAAAGCTTGCTAGAGGATACTTTCTCACACTATACAGTGCAAGAATGACTTAATATATCCAAAGCCACTTGATCATTCGCTCATATTTTTTTTTTTTTTTTACATTGGGAGCCCATATAGTCCCTGTTTCCATTAAGATCAGTAATAAGGGCCTGGAGCCAAGATTTAGAAGCCAAATTGATTTAATTAATGAAGCAATCAAAGAGAATCGAGTTGTTCAGGTGAAACACAAATCTCAACTGTCGGGAGATTTACCGTCTTGCTAACTAAAGCACTCGACAGGCAGATGAGCAGCATATTTCACGCATTTCGTCATTATTGCCGCAGCTGCTTATAGATTTAATTTTCAATACTGCTGCTAACACTGTAAAATCTGACAAGTTGATTTTACTGAAAATAATCTTGGAAATTGATTGTCTTAAAGTTGTTAAATTAGATTATTTTTACTTTATATTTAAGTGTTAAATTTACCTGAAATTTATCTGTATTTACTGGAGTTTGTGAAGTTGTTGCAACTTAAAAATGCCAAGTGAAATTACCTTGTTCTTTATAACTTCAGTAAACTAAGTTAGTCTGACTATAATAATAACAACAACAACAACAACAACAACAATAATAATAATAATAATAATAATAATAATAATAATAATAATAATAATAATAATAATAATAAATAATAATAATAATAATAAATTGTAATATTTGTAATAATCATTGTAATAATAAACTAATAATTTTAAGTTGCAACAGCTTCACAAAATTAAGTAAATATACAACATTTTAAGTAAACTAAACATTTGATATAAAGTAAGAATAAATAGAGATAAATATTTATATTTACTTAGGTTTTTTTGTAGATTTTTTTCAAGTAAAATCAACTTGTCAGATTTTACAGTGTAAAGTGTGCATCTTATTCCTTTCAGACTATACATGATACTAATTGAATGCAATTGGCACTGTGCCCTGGCTTTGTGAATCTCTCTCCAAAAAACTTTTCAAATTATCCACTGCTCCCAGTTGAGAGTGTCCCCACAGCTAAGCCAGCTAAGGCCTATTAGCTGTGTGCTTAATTGCCCAGTGGATATGCAATTTTAATACAGATTTAGGAGCAGTAACTTTACAAAGTTTGGGGCAAAGAGAGAGAAAAGTAGAAAAGAGTTTTAAAGCTGCTTAAATCATGTCTTTGTGCTTGCTTCAGGCTTAGTAAAAAGACTTTTTTATGTCTCATCTTATCCATCACAGTTTCTTTGGGGAAATTACTCCACTATAAAGATGTTATTTAGTAGATAACACAGTGGTGCCCACTTGACAAATGACAGGAGATATTCCAAATGTAGTAAAAGATATGTAATTGGAAGAAAGCAATACTTTGTTGACAGCAAATCTTTCCTTTAAAAAAAAAGCCTCTCTTTGTTTTGTTTATAGTTTGACATTGTGAGAAATATGATTATTCACTGAAGAGTGAAATAGGAATATTGATATTACTCTCATGTCTGTGCATGAAGTATGAAGCCAGAGCATGGATTTATGAAGAGAACTGGATACAGCGTTGGAGGTGGGGCCTGGCTCATTCCTATGAAATTTGCTCACAGGCATATGAAGCCAAAAAGTTCAACTGGTGCATAAAAAGGATTGTTCTCTATTTATCAGAGGAGGGAGGGGTTTTTTTTACCCTCCCAAAGCTGCAAATATTTTTCCTCCCTGAGTGACTGGGAAAAACTACATGGCCCTCCTTCCACCATAAATAACTACATATTTATATATCCACACTAAATGTAAATATTAGAACCAATGCGACATGCAAACTGGACTGGAGTGAGAGTGATTTCTTAAGCAAAATGCAAATCCTCCTTACAAATAGCATCATCGCACAAGTTGTGTGCACTTCTGCAGATTATGGGTGTTAGACTGCCACCCATAACTGGTTTGATAAACCTACATGTTATACAGCCAGCATTAGCAAAATGTGAATATAGGAATAATGACAGTTTTCCAAAATGATCTGTAGCCTTCACAACAGTAGCTGGCTTATATCAGTACCCAGGCATGGTGGACGTTATTATATTTTAAAGGATACACTTTGATGTTTGAAAGTTAATTGTTGAAAAAGAAATCTTGCAATTGAAAAAAAAACCCTTCATTTTTCATTTTTGTCATCTGTTCGCAGTGATCTTGACCTATGACTCCCAAATTTTAATCAGTCCATCTGTGTCTCAAAGGGGAATTTTAAGCCCTATGTGAAGAAATTTTCTCAAACTGTTCTTCAGAAAACACGAGATAAAAACAAGGTTGCAGTGACCTTTAAACCACCAAATCTAATCAGTTCATCTTGAGTCCAAGTGAAATGTTTCTGCCACATTTGAAAATAATCGCTCAAGGTGTCACGTTCACAAGAATGTGAAAAACAAGGTCATGGTGACCTTGACCTGTAACCTATGACCATCAAAATCTTTTCATTTAATAGCTGAGTCCAAGTGGATGTTTGTGCCAAATTTTAAGAAATTCCCTCAAGGTGTTCTTGAGATATTGGGGTCACAAGAATGGGACCAAGTGACAATCTGAAAACATAATGCCTGCAGTCACGGCTTTCGCTCACGTGAGGGCATAAAAAGAGAGTTTTTACACTTTTGTTAGTGTACAGATTAACACTTTGAACCCTGGATCAACAGCAGTTTTTCTTGTGCCGCATTCAGATGCCTTTCACAAATATTTCTCTTCAAAAACACAGGGAAATGTTATGAGTATATTGCAAGAAGTTGGTAAAAGGTGACAAGAAAAAAATCTGAAAATTAATATTTTAACAAAGGAGAGAAAAAAATATTTTAAAAATAAGGAAAATGTCCAGAAACTATATATGAGAATTATATATTCAGAATTGCAGAATATATAATATGTTTTAATTTTTAGCATGTGTTTTCAGGTCATTCTTCTTGTTGTTTTTCTCTTTTGCTTTCCTTTTTTGTGCTAATGTTTAGGGGATTTTTTTACTAATTTTATGGGCCATGTCTTATTAAGTTGCTCATTACCTTCCCCAGTGTTTTTGAAAGAAATCAAACTGTTTTGCTCAGGTTTCAAAGGGTTGAACCAACAAGTTATAGGTTGTAAATATCATTAGCTGTGTTTCCAGCCTAAATGCTAATTAAAGCTTATCACTCCTGACTCTCCACACAGACATATGAGAGGTATCAATTTTCTTAGCTGACTCTCAGCTCAAATATATATGTGTTTTTTTTAATGTGTTCAACTCTCCCTTTAACCAGGTTTTCAGTGCAATTCACCAGACTCTGCACTATTGTGCTGGAGGCAGAGCGTTTGTTGGGAAAGGCAACAAAAGAGAAACAGCTCTCATCATCTGAAGCCTCGCTCAGTCTCTCTGCATTCATCATCCTTTTCTGTTCGCATCCTCCTCCCACTCCCTCTGATGTACTGAAGAGGAGTGGACCCAGCTGGACACTGAACAAGTGAAGGACAGAGAGGTGCTCTCGTCTCTTCTCCCTCCCCGCATCTCATCATCCTCCTCCACATGAAATCAGACAAGCCTGCCCGCTTTGTTTTCTTTCATAAAGGTCTCTTGCAGGCGAGGTGCTGACAAGTCCCGCTCAAGTGACTCTCTTCCTTTGTGTACCAAAACATTCACACTGCAGCGGGAAATGTCTCCGCTCTGATTTTTTCCTTCACCTGGACACGGCTTTTTTTTGCTTAAAAAGTATTAAATAGTCAAGTAAAAGACACAAAAAATGAGTTTTTTCAAAGACTGACATCTTATATGAGTTGAATCAATGAGCAAATATGAGCTGTCATGTATAAAAAATTCCATGTGATGAAATAACGCTGCATGCAAATATTGAATTAGTTTATCTTTAACGGATTTGTTACACTTTAACCGAACAACAACATGAAGGCATCGCTCTGATAAAGCGAGTCTGTCATTTCTGATAATAGCAAAACAAATATATGCTTTTATCATTACATTGTTTCACAGAGTTGTTTTTCATCAAGGTTGTGTAAAGGGATTTCAAGTGACAGCAGTGTCGCTACAGCAAATAAAATTTGTGCCTAATGGGAGTAAAGCTGGAAATCTAGTGGCGGCTAATCTGATGGTTCAGGGGCGGAAATTATGAGGAATTAAAAAAAGATTACAGCTCAAATCAAAAGTATTTAATAACTGAAGATTGTTGAATCTAGGATGAAGAGCCAGACATCCTGTTGGATTAATACTGAAGGGAAAAGATTTTCTTTAAGAAATTAAATTCTAAGCACATTTTGAAATCTGTCAGTCTTTCTTCTGGGTAAAAGTCTGTTTTTGATGTCAGTATTGATTACAAGTTTGTTTGACCTTGTGAGTTGTGTTATTTTCCCCCAAAGCATACTAACTAAAAAACTGAGAACAAACCATAGACTTTATAAAAGCAAGTGGACGTGGTCACCATGTGGTTATTGGCTTGTGGGTTACCTTTTTGAATTTTTGCGTTATTCACTTTTTTCACTTTCAATAGGGATTCCAGACTCAGAAAATTAAAAACAATTCATTATTACATTATTCAGCTATGAAACCAACACACACACACACACACACACACACACACACACACACACACACACACACACACTTTATGTACTTTTATGATTTCATGCTCAAAGTAAGCACTGGAAATTGTTTAATTCTTTCTGTCTCAAACTGAGATTAACTGAACAGCATCAGTTATACCTGCATACTGACTCAAGTTTTGCGTATATACAAAACTCTATCTCATTTGATAAATAAATAAATAATACTATAATATTATTGCAAAACAATGCATATTTTCAGAATGCTATGCTTATTTGTGGGTTGAGCAGAATACTTGGATGAAACGTGTGTCCAAGTATCACGCAAGTAAAATGTGTCAATATCCATATTTTAGGTGAATAATCTCTTACTCGTGATAAAAAAATGATCTCAATCCTGAGGTTGTTCTTTAGTTTTCTAATAAATAAAATAATAATAAATATAGCAACTTCTGATGAACCCATGTGTTTGTTTGGTAATGTTCAGTAATGTTTGGTAAATGCAGTTAAGCAGAAATGTCCTGTGTAAAGACAAACCAAATGTCCAGACAGCAGCAAAAAATACACTTTCGGCAGTGCTTAAGCATGTTAAATTGAGCAATCCTTTGACTTATTCCTAGAAACTGGCACTCTGATGTGTTGTTGCTTAATTACACACACACACTATTAATGAGGGCCATTAACAAAGTAGAACATACTCTACTTTTTCAATCAGCTTGGCCAGAAGAAATGATGATATCACAGGCTAATGTGATTAACAGATAGTTCACCACTCATTTAAGTCATATTTTCATGGTTTTATTGCAGTTAATAAATGATTAGAAAAGATCAGATCCAGATCTTACCTTGGCCGTGGCCCTCGCCTGGTACTCTGGACAGCCATTCACTGTAATGGTTTCATGCATGTACTGGTACACCTGAAGGAAATGAAGAGAGACAGGTGTTATAATTATGCTTCACATGGTTGAAAACTGAATCACCGCAGCTCAAACAGTTCATTTCCATAGTCAAATAATGGTGTTCACAGCTGGCTGTACAGACATGTACGGCATTAACAGGCTGACTGATGGGAAACACACGGCGCTCAAGCCCAGATTTATTGTGTGCTTGTACTAATTGCACTAGCCAAAAGCACGTCTGCTTACACTGGTCTTACATATGCAAACAGTATGTAAATCTCATTATTGTGGCCTCAGGTGCATTTGTAGGCAAGGCCATGCAAATAAAAAGTTTTGTCAAATTAATTTGTAACACAAAATCCCTTTTTATTGTTTATGGAAACAGTAGCAAATCAGGAAAGTGAGGAAGTTAATTCTGCGTAGGAGAAAAAAATAGAATATTTCAGTTACTGTATTAAGGGTGTTTAAGAGTGCAAAGGAATCGGCCTTGTATAAAGCTAGTCTTCACAAAATCCATCTGAAGAGTGTTGCTGATGTGTGCAGCACCCTGAAATGAATACATTTCTTAACAAATAAAAATTCTTAGCACAGGAAACCTGATCCTGACCTTGCAGCACAAATTGCTGGTCCTGAATTGGTGCCAAGAACTGGGTCGCTGTACATCCAGTTGGGTGAAAAACAACATTTTCTGCCTATTCGCTGAGGCAGACAGAATCAATACAGACAGCTGACCTTTCCAGTTAAGATGTCTTTTAAAGACACCTTACGACCAAACTTGTTCGAAGAGGATAGAGACGGAGTTGAATGTGGATATGTAGTTAATACACCGTAGCACAAAAGTACACGTTTCTGTGAGAGCACTTCTGAATGCCGCCATTCAAATACATCTCCATCAAACCGTGCTGAACATCAAATAAAGGACAGTATGAGGTGAAATTTTAAAGGTATAATTCAGATCTTGTTAAGTGTGGCTGTATGAGGAACTTCTCCATAGTCAGTGTATTACCTACAGTAGATGGCAGTCGGCATGCCCCCAGTTTGGAGAAGCAGCAGGAGTACCAACACAAAAGCTAAGCAATGCACTGCTGCACAGTAAGAATTTCGTACAATGCTATAAATGCCCCTGGCTAAGTGGTAGGAGCAAGGAGTGTATTAGGATGGGTAACAATGAGAGTTTCAGGAAGAATAAATATGTAATTAGCAGTTGCAGTGGTAATAAAAAAAGATAACTGGGGGACAAAATGAAGCTGCCGTGCAGGCAGACAGGGGCCAGAAAACCCTTTCGTGGCATTTATAACGCTGTGCTCAGCCTCAAAAAGTGCAAAGGTGGAAGAAGTCCTCGGGAAAAAGTTATCACTGGGGAGATGAGCGTGTGTGTGTGTGTGTGGACTGCAGGCGTATGCATCAGCGCTATAAATCAACAAAAACGTGTTGCGGTGTGAAACGTAGCGCCGCACCCTCATTTGCTCTTTGAGATTCATGAGCAAACAAGACAACAGAAGCTCAGGGATATTTTTCCTCCATCTCTGAGATCTGTACATACAAATATCTCAGGGTTTGTATCCTATAAGCACACATCCTTTTTGATGATTCAGAGAAGCGAGGCCTTTGTAACGTTGAACCGTGGCACGTCAAAGCCACCAGGCGTGTTCGCTTCCAGGCGCGCTGCCACGCTTTGATGAGAGACATCATGTAGCGAGTGGAAACAGATGATTAAAATTCATCTCTGAGCCACAACATATAATATGTCATAGAGGAGAGTTTTGAGCTTATTTTTGCACTGAGGATTTTTCATCACTCCTCTGATTAGAATTTGATTGCTCGTTTGCTAAATTAACTGAAACCAGCCTGAATGTAAATGTGAAACAAGTGGATGTGTTTGTACTTGGAAAACTTTGTCTGCTGATGTCATGCATCTTGCAGTAATTTATGTGTTTCATTGAGTCAGATGCACCAACTCAGCAAAAAAAACATTTCCTCTGGGAGTTTCTGTAATCAGCCCATACATCTCAGTGACTTTGAAGGGATAGTTTGGATTTTTTGAAGTGGGGTTGCATGAGGTGTTTATCCATAGCCATTGTATTGCAAACAGTAGATGTCAGTCTGCACAATGTACTGCGAAACCTATTTTAGTCACCAAAAAATATCAATTACACTTTGAAGGAAATAGTTGGTTGATTTTCAACGAAATTTGTATCTTATCAATATGAGTAGTTTGTGTAAATGAACTGCGTTAAACATATACAATTTAAGATGATTTTGTATCTATTTTACTGCCTATTGTATTTTTTTTTCATTTCTTTTAAAAAATTTTGTTGATGTTTTTTTTCAAATTTCTTTTTTTTAAATGGCAATTTGAACATTTTTTGTTTATTTAAAACATCATGCTTAGTGATTTTTTTTTCTTTTAAATTTTTTGTAATTTAAAAAAAGTTTTGATTTTTTTTTCTTTTGAAATATTTGGTGATTTTTAAAGAAAACATGCCTTCCAAACCAGCGTGCCCATCAAAATTACGCCATATATCAAAGCCAGAAAGTGTGAAAATGGATATTGAATTTTCAAATTTCTGACAGTCCTTGAAAACAACATGTGGGAGAGTGATAGCATGGGTGCTGTGTGTTGGAAAACAGACTGATGAAACTTGTGTTATAGTCACCAAAATTAATTGCCCAATGCAATGACGAATCAGAATCTTGGACGGTCGTCCCATTTCATAGGGTTAGATTTCACAGAATATATAGAATATATAAATAGGGCATTACATCACTGAAATACAGTAGGCTATGATATTTCTCTCTTATCTTCCTGATGGTCTGAATGAGCAGCTAAACTTGTCAAATGTCGCTTTTTAGAAATAAATTTGCTAAATATAGAAAAGTCACCAAGTGGGCAAAGCTGTTTGCAACTTTTCTGGTGCAGGGTGGCATTCAAAAACAAGAGTTGGGTAAAAATTAGAGATGGGATTGGGTCATTTGGCTTCATCTATCTTTTAAACCAATGGTTTTTGGGCCTCCAAACATTAATCTCCGTTATTGTGTTAAGTATCGGCTCTTTTCAGACGTGACAGGAGGTTTTACAGAAAGAGCTGCAATGCTTGTGTAATATTTGGCATCTAGAGTGTGAGAGGGAGCAGCGCCACAGCAGCAAGTTAAAAGAGTGTGTTCTTTCACAGGGTGCACCAGGGATAGACTTAAAAACTTTTTCTTTTTTTTTTTTTTTGCAGCTGAAGGCTTAATTAATGACCACCGAGAACACAAGGGAAGCTGCCTCCTCTACCCTAACAGATTTTTGTACTCTTACCTCATTTATTCTTTCACCCCATAGTCGCTGAAGTAAACATTGGACCCAAAGTATCTTCTAAAATTCTGACACTAACTAGGTACTTTTCAAGACAAATCAGGGGAAAATTAAGCTGTGTCTCTATCTCAGTAACAAACTAATGAAATCTTGCAACACAGAATCACTTCTAACTGTTTGGTGCTGATCTGTCGATCTGTCAAGTTGGCAACTCATGTTATAAAATAACACTGTTATCAATGTTAGTACACTCGCCTGGCATGCTTTATAGTTAAAAAACAGCTTACTTGCTACAGCTAATAGATGTATATACTAAAATGTACAACTACTAAAAGTAAATGATTGCTGCTAGGAACAAAATAACTAAATGTATAAACAAATTTTTTCCCACTTTCACACTTTCAAAATTTCCCAATTTCACACTCGTATTAACAACTTTGGAGGGCCATTCATGTGCTTGTAACTAATAAATACGATATTTCTGAGAGGCACAGAAAGACAGCATATGAGCAACCACTTTCTCACATGATCTATTGTTATTTTAAAATTATTAAGTAACACAGCCGCAAAATTCTCTTATTAACACTATATATTTATTTGGTATTAGGCTGCAGTGCTCTAAAGGAAACAAAACAAGATGCACATTCAGTATGTCTCTGAACCTAAATGCAGTGGCCTGAATAACAGAGCCATATCCGAGAACAAATCGCTGTGTGCTTTTGAATGTCAGTCTGCTCTTGTTGTGGCTGCACTTTGCTCTAAAGAGGCCAGTTGTCCTGCAGGCATCTTTTCAATTCCCCCTCTGCCTCTGTCTTCGCTGCCCATCTCTAAAACACTGACACCATCACTCCGCCCTCTCCGACATGTTTCTCTTGCTTGGTTCACCGCAGTGCATTATTGTTAAACACACAAACACACATTTTTCGTGATAGGATGCAGGCACTGTCACCTACAAGGAGGACGTCACACAGCCAGAGAATAGAGAAAGATGTCTGCAGGGCAAACTGACGTGACAACGCTGCTTGTAACCATGGCGTCCTGCTTCTTCTACTGAGTCAGAGAGGCAGTTAGGAGGGAGGGGGATGGGTAAAAGAGGTCTTAGCCTGGTTGATGTTGGAAAAGGATGAAAACCAGCACAGGACTTGACAATACACATTAAATCTCGGCAGTGCTATACAGGTAGAAAAATGTCAAAATTGGGCAGATTAGAAAAGTGGAATCAGACAACTTTGAAACTTATTCAATCCTAACATTTCAAAATTATGTTTGTGTGATTATTGGGGCCGCTGCCCAGAAAGTACCAGCTACAGAGGACACACTGTTTTTTTGTCTTCCACAGGTACTCTTGTTGTTTACTGTCTGCCATATTTGCAACTGTGCATAGTAATTGCAAAAAACATTGAAACTAACGGTTATTTTTTAAAATTGCAATTAAAAGTGAAGAGAAATGGGCCAAACCAAAAACTAGAAAAAAACTGAGTTTCTCACACAAAACTGTTGTTTGTGGGACCCATCCACCTCCCCACCCGCTTGCTCTAAGCCCATTTGCGCTCCGCATATTACGTGGTTACCCAACCCGTTCTCACTCCAAACTCCGAATGTCATAGGTTGATGTGGCCAGGATCCCTAAAACTCATAGGTTGATGTGGAAGGTCACTGACCGACCATCACCATGTGACGACATCGGAGAGAGATGGTGTTGATCAGGCTGAGGCGGCAGGCGATGTCCGACGGTGCATAATTACAACAGCAGCAATTTGGTCCGTCTGCGTTCTCATTTGGTGCCATCCAGGGTTGTATCATGTGCATGTGAAAGGTACCTTTAGGCGTCAGGAACGTACATCCAAAAAACTGACAAAGCTGCGCTATTCAACAAATTTGGAATGAGAATGGACTGGGAGAGGTGTTTTCTGTATTTATATACAGTCTATATGGCATATTTCTTTTTGACATAAATCCAGCTTTCATCTTCCCAGGAGATTGTACCCAGTGGCAGAAAGGATCGCATAGTGACAGAGAGACTTAACGGGACAAATCCAAACACGGATGATGTCATTATCCTACAACCATTATATTGTACAATCAACATTTACTTCATAATGATAAGTTAAAGCAAATACTTTTCTATTTCCACTTTAATGTACCTTTCATCCTTTAATTTAATGTGACGTGGGAAGCGGAGGCATCAGGATGGAATCAACACAAATCCTCCGCCCTCGCCTGCTTTCGCTTTTATAGAAAAACACAGTCAATTATGTTGATTGAAAATCTCTGCTGAAGTGGAAAATCAGCTGCAGTGTGAAAGCTGCTATTGCTCTGGCCTGCTTTTTGCACTTCCTGCGTTCGTCAAGTGGGACCCTCTAACCCAATATATGGCGAATTCCCACTCTTCATCATTTCCAGCTGGTTAGCTCTCCCAGTCATTTCGTCTTGTGTCCTTCCTTTCCCATTTGCAAGGCTGATTGACCCTGACAACTCATTCAGGCTGATGCAGTGAGACTAACGCACAGGCCCCAGATTCTACCCCCACTCCGTCATTGATGAACGTGGCGGGGAAAGACAACCAGCTCATCAAACTCTGCCTCTTTGTCATTTAGCCCAAACGCTGCGGAACAGACTCTTCCCACTGCTATCCATTCTTCATATTGACACCCTGCCTGTCATCCCTAACAAGGCTGATTCATGTTCCGTAAGTTTTATCGATGTAGAGTGCGGGACCAGGTCTGCAGGTGGACTTACAGTAGGGTTTTTACGACAACATTAGTATGTCCATCTTGTCGGGCTCTGCGTCGACCCACCCGACTGTGAAATGAGCTACATCACATGTGTGTGCAGAGGAAGGAATCAGATTACACGAGGCGCGGACACGAAGGAAAGGTCATCTGTTATAATGAAATGTCACCGAGGTGTGTGTGATCAAAATTAACAACAAGGGGGTTGGACTTACAGTTTAACCTGCGTTTTATGGCTCTTTTAACTCGAGGGTAGTTAACTCTGATGGATGACTTACAGGAAAGAGAAGTGAGTGCAGTCAGAAAGAATTAGAACCAAATTATACAGGGAGGAGCAGAAAAAAACCAAAGCTTTAAAGTGGAGAAAAACTCTTCCTTTAAAGAACTTTGCCAGTGTTTTGTTTTTATACTTTTGTACTTTTTTAGACTAATGGATGCATTTTTCCTTTTTCCATTATAATTTTGTGGTTGAAACTTCTGATTTATTTCCACTAGAGTGGTGTGTTCATGGGTAGGTGGGAAGCTTTGACATCTCATATCTACAAAAATCTAACTGCAAAAGACAAACTAAAATTGAAGTAGTGAAAATGCTAATGAGGATTTCACAGATGTCTCAGCGCCGATATGATGTTGCAGTTTGACAGTGGATTTTCACAATTTGAGGCTCTTATGACTACATAAAAAACACACACAAACATATCACCCAGTGTTGTGGCCATTCAGAAGATCACTGTTTTTTCATAAAGCAGATTAGATTGCCTCCAGAGACTGAAATAAATTTCAACAAGTAACGACAATCATGTTCTGTATTCTACATTTATAACACAACAAATGTCATAAAAATCAATTCAAAATTAAGCAAGTTCCAGTCGATTTTGCAGTGAAATCTGCTTTTCTCAATACACATGTATATGTTTACCAGCAGATACTGACTGCCAATGAGGTATCTATATTTCTATATCTATGGTTCTGTTGGCATAATATTCAGTTCACATTATTGATGATCACTTCATTATTGGGGATCCTTGATTTGCATTTAAAGCAGCCCAGATTACAGATTCAAATGCAGCAGATTTGTTAGCAAAACATTCATATTGTAGACTCCAGCATAGTGTGACAAAAGATATATTTCATGATCAGTAATGTTTTTAATGCAAATTCCTTCCCAAATGATGTTATGCAACTTAAAACATCAGACGATTTTGTCTCTTTTTAGATGATGGGAATGAAAATGAGTCATCCTCAACATTTGTTGTGTTTTGGTTTCAGAATGATGAAGACAGTTGGAGAACAATCGGCTACAAAAACCTCTACGGAATGATTTTTTCCCCTTCAAAACTATCATTACTTTCCCAAATGATTTAATGATTTTATCATCTCAAATTGCTTGAAAAATAGTGCACATAGCTACTTTAAATGGGGGAAAAAAATATCTAATTGGGTGATGATGCACACCCACCCAGGTTCATGTTGAGCCTTGAATGTTAACATCTGGCTCGGCTGTTGCCATGTGTTCAAATAACAGTTTATCTGTCTGTGAACCCTGTAAATGTTACTGCTCTCTCTTGTCACAAATATCTTCAAAATATTCAACATATGGTTGGCAGGAAAGTTAAGAATACTGTATTATTGAAAACTGCAGCAAATTGCCCAAAATGTATAAAAACACCACTGTGATTCTTCAAAGTGGTGTTGAAAACATTTTTTTGTGCCTGAAATAGAGGGCTGTAATGTGTTGGAAGAACAAATTTGTCTGGTAAGTGAAACATGTGGATGTGAACGCTCTCTCTTTGCAACAAACACATTCAAAAAGATTTGTGCACATCAGGCCATTCAGCCCTAACTGCTGCTTCCCCACTGAGATTCTTTTCCACTTTCTTCTCCGAGCCTGTCTTGCAGCCGCAGCATTGGAGGACACAGCTGTTGAGAAGTGCGATATTCCACCACAACAACTCCTCTAATGCTCTGCTAATAACAATAATAATCTACAGTATGCAACGGCCTGCACTTACAACCTGTCCTCCAGCTGGCTCAGCACCACAAAGAAGCTGTTGTATCATCAGCTCTCACAAACCTGTAATCGACCATAAACCACAGTCAGCCTCTCTGCAGCCACTAATCCCAGAGCATCTCTGATGGTTTCCCTGGTGACTGTGTTTAGCCAGCTCTTTGTGGGAGAAGTGGTCTGCATCTTTGCCTCTTAGAAAAGGGCATCTGCTGCTGTTGCTGCTGAAGCCCTTTTCAGAGGTTTTTCAGAATCATTGTCATTGCACTCCAGTAACTGGCGCTGAGATCACTCAGCCGGTTGCCAGACGTGCAGTCAGTGTTAGGATGTGCCAAGCTTCCCCGCGAGAGCCAGAGCAGAGCTGGACCCTGTGAGAGGAGTGTTGTCTTCCTTTCTGTCACTTTTCATGATGTCAGACTTTTTTTAAGTAATGCTCTGTCCGAAGCCATTTCTCCTAATTGGTGTCATTGCCAGCGTTGGTGACCTTTTCATTATTATAATGAGGCACAGTCTGTAAACAAAAGTTTCTAATGAGTTTCTATGAGAAATATGCTGAGAAGACAAAATAATTACTTTTAGATGGGGTCTTTAGATGCAGCACCTTTCTGGTGTTAATTGTGTCTCAAATGGCTTTTTCTTCCCCATCAGTAAATAATTTTTTTTGGCATTGTATATATCTTCAAAACATAAAATATGTTACATTTACACATTGTAATGTAACAGATATGTTAAAGCTTTTTGTACTTTTTGTACTTTGTAAGTCTTCACGATTAACAGTGTATGTAACACTGTTAGATTTAAGCACAAAGGCTAGGAAAACACCCACATTTGGTGCTTCAAAAGCAGCTGGAAAAACAGGTACGGGTTACTACAAAACACCCACATTTGGTGCTTGAACAGCCACTAGAGTCACAGCTATGGGTGCATAAAAATACAGCGAGAAAAACATGGATGGGTTGCAACAAAACACCCAGGTTTGGTGCTTAAATTCAGCTGGAAAAACAGCATAAGGTCACTACAAAACACCCATGCTGGTGCCTGGCTGGGATTTTTATGTTGTTATTTTATTCATTGTGTTTTGTTGTGAACTGAGAATGTCTGTATGAGCTGTTATGGTGGAAAATGAGATTTCCCAAAGGGGAATAATAAAGCTTTTTAATCTAATCAAAATATAAGTGCATTACTTTGTAGCAGTGTTTGAAATTGTGACGGTACATAAAAGTTTTCATGAGGCTATTTCATTTATCCCCTTATAAATATCGAAGTGACAAACAAAAGGTAAAGAGTTGAAGAAACAATCTCAGCAGCTGGCCTACAAATCCTTGAGTCACTGATACAGATCAATACTCTAGAACATTATCATTATTTTGTGCTCTGAAGCAGTAAAATCTTACTTAACGTCCCTATAATTTACAACGTAACGACAGTCGGATCACGTCTGCTTTCATTCCAGGACAAATTACATGTTGACTTTGTTTACAAATTAACTTGCAGCACGGATGCCATCATGGCGTCTGTCATCTGTCTCTCCGCTCTTCAAAGCTGTGTTTGCTTAACAAATACATGTCACTGGGTGCTGCTGCAGTATATCACAACAGACAGGACACTAAATACACAAGATCTGCTGTTATCAGCATGTGTAGTGGTGTCATGTAAGAGTGAACGCTCTTGTTTGTTTTGTACCCCGTCCTCCTGATGAATGGTGTTAAGATGATGGATCAGTGGGTGGCTGCTGAATCAAAGCTTTCAAAAGCAGGAGGAGAGAAACTCCTCTGTTTGCGTTTCACACTTTATTCCGTCCCTGTAAAATGTGATTAAAACCAATCTCTAACAGTGATTTGCTTAATTAAAATTCAGTGTAACGAGCTTATCAAACCTTCAAGTTAATGAAATGCTCATAATGTTTTCTGGCCTCCCGATTATTGAAATGTTCTGTGTGAATTTTTCATGCAGTCAGAAATTCAGTGTTGCTGCTCGGCTCCAGCAGTAATAAGGCAGAGCAATAATCTCTGACATTTTCATTATGCCGCAGTCATTTTTGATTGATGTAACACAACAGTAATTTACAATTTCGTTGTTTCAGAGCCATAATTCCTCCCGTGTATTGTTCTGCTAAGTTTCCAGGCATCAGTATTTGCCTGGGAGCACATACAGCAACAACATCTAATGTTATCGTTCACCTACAGGAAAGCCAAATCATGAACAACTATATTAACAGCTTTTAGCATGCAAAAGAAGGAGGCTGCATGGTTAATTATATTATAATTTGTATTGGCCACAACCAAACGTTTTGCAGACAGGGACATTTACATCTTACGCAATATTCTGGTAATAAGAAAGATGGCACTTAACACATCTAACAGAAATATAAAGGGCCCTATCTTACACCTGAAACAAAGTGGTGCACGGTGCAACTGTCATTGCTAGCTTTGGACCGACACAGTTGACATTTTAAGGCCAGAAGCTTGAAAATGACAACTGTCTAAGCAGCAAATGAAATATAGTCTATCTATGGGTGTTCAGTTCCTAAAATAATTTGAGATCAGGTTGTTGTGAAACCTGGCCCCCTTTACTTCTATTTATCAAGAATAGCCACCTTTTTTGGATTCTCTGTTCACTGCAGAAGCAGAAAGTTTTCTTATTTAAGTCAAGGTAACACCGGACGAGTAATTGGTATAAAAATGGCCATTTTTTGGGTGAAGTATTCCTTTAAGGTCTTGACAACACAGCAACTATAACTGAACCAGCGAAAGAACAACAGCTTCATCAACAGCAACTCCAAGGAAAAAACATCCCAGCAGCGAGTACGATGATTGATTGGAGGAGCACTGCAACAAGGAGTGCTCGCACAAGAAAGGTCATCATATAAAAAGTGAAAAATAAAAATAAATAAAAAGTCTCCCAGAAGAAAAAGTATGAAAAGACATGAGTCATGTCGGTATTCACGGACCAGCGGCTCCCTCCCTTGGCAGTGACTCACCTCTCTGATGGCTGTGCAGAACTCGCTCTGAAGGACCTTCTTCAGGGACTGGAGCTTATGACCGGGAACGTCACCCGACTCCTGCAGCTTCTCCAGCAGCTCAATGGCCCTGGCAACATCTGGCAAAAAAGAGACAGAGAATGGGTGTGAGTGTATGTGTGTGGGGACTTATGCCATGGGACAGAGGGGGGAAAAAAATGCCCCATTCAATTACACTAACAGCACAGGCGCTGGAGCGAATCAATGGGTGGGATAATGGAAATAGACTTAGTCAAGGCCAGCTGGGGCAAGAAAGATAGAATAGCTATCCCATCCATGGATCGTTTGCATTGGCTCAGCTATATGCATGAGAATGAGGGAGAGAAGGAATAAGTCAGGCACTCATTTGTTCAAAGGTAACACTTCCTGTTAAGAGTAGGCACCGGCGGGCATTACGAAGCATTTACACTAAACCGTAAGCCTTAAGTTAGAGGCTGTGACTCTGGGGTCTACTGAGCTCTCCTCCCCTAATTAGCTTGAGCTGAATAAGTCCGCCAGCTTGGCTGATTAATTTCTTGCCCTCTGAAACTGGCAGGCCAAATAGAGATACATAATGGAGGGAGGGGGAAGTGATTTGGTACTCAATCACTGGACTTGGACTGTTGGGTCAATAACATGTTTTATTCAGCATGTGTGTCCAGAGAACTGCGACCACACAGAGAGAGGTGTTGGTACGGTTACACAGTGGAGCAGTGGTGTTTACTGTCTTAAAGTTTCACACCACAAGCTCCCTTTATGCCCCTCACTGAGAAAAAAAAGCAGTGGGAAAAAATCTTTTTTTGAACTTGAGATTATAATAACAATAATGAATGTATATTTATTTATTTTTTAACATATCCCATAGTTTCTTAAATATAGGCCAAGCGGTAGTATTTGCCTCTAATAAAATTGTTATATACCCAATAAAAAAGGGTTAAAAAAAGGCACAAAGTTAGTTTTTAGAATGTTTTTAAACCAATTTGACTTTCTCCATTCCACAATTTATGAAGTTATTTTACTGAACATTATTTTCCACCTGCAAACAGAACGCCCACACCTTATCTGACTGACAGCTGTGCTGCTGGTTTAGATTCATGTCACTCCACCATGCAACATCGGCATCATTTTTTAAAAAACCTTTCACAGCTCCAGCAGCGTTTGGCTGCCCGACAGGGATCGATCAATGCTGAACAGACGCGTCCATATTTTCTCGACTACCGTACATGTATTCTGCATCAGCTGCACCTGCCAGTACATCAATATGTACAGTATGTCATAAAAATGAGGCAAACAACTAAGCATGACATGTTTACCTGTGTGGCAATCAAGTGTACAAATAGCCCTAGTGATCATACAACAATTTAGATCCTCAAAATGCCAAAAATAAGTTCAAGCTTCAGTGGATATAATTGTTGGGTGCAGCTCTAATGACAAGTGCAGATCTGAAGGGAAAATATACCTTTAAAAAAAAGGTGTCTGATATCTAACGAGCTGTGAGTAAATCCAAACTGACTAATCAGTTTCTCACTACAAGGCTGCATCAGTGTCTCTCTTCACAGTACACAGTGATAAATTGTGCGTAGATGCATCACACTCACACCCAAACACACACATGCTGATATTGAATTCTGGGAATATGGGAGTAACTCAATAAAGCAGACCGCAGACAGAGGAGCTTTTACTGTTTGCAGACCTGTGGGAGACAAGAAAAGAAGTAGACTCCAGCTATGACTGTGTGAATACTGTTTAAGGCCATAAAAAGGAAAAATGGAACACACTAAGATCGTGCCCTTTATTGCATTTTGCCTCTTATGCTACATATGGTTGGCATTGAGCACAGAAATCAAATGCCGGTTTCTATTTTAAGCACTCTGTAATAAAGCACTGAGGATTATATTGATCTGCTTGAAATTGCAAGTTCAGTTCCCATCGAAAGCGGTTACAGCTCGCGAGAACTGGTCCGGCGGGAGTTGTATTGGCAGATTAGAGCTGGCAGCGGGTCGAGTCATCATGATGATGCTCATCAGCCATTAATCAAACACTCTGCTCAGAGTGGAGGGTCACAGGTTCGTGTAGAGAAAATAGAAATAAAAGACCTATTGTGTTCATTTTAAGGTTCATACTGGAGTATTTCGGCTTTCTACTGGAACATGTTTACATGCTTTAATGTTCAAAAAACACATTTTTTCTTCAAACTGTCTGTGCTTGAACACCTGTATTCACCCTCTGTCTGCAATGCTCTGTTAAAGTGTCTTTATCTTTAAATCCCCTCCCTAAAAAGCCAAGTTTGCTTTGATTGGTCAGCGTTTCAGCAGGGAAAAAGGGGGGAAATAAACATCAGCAATCAAGATTGCGTGTTTAATGTTTGTATGTAGCTACTCAGTGCACTTGTGGCCGGGTAATGACTGTATATAGAGGCACTTTCTCTCATTAAAAATTGTAAGAAAAAAAGCTTCTAACCACAACCGGACATGTTCCAGCAGTAATATGATCTAAAAGTGAAAATTTACAACATCAACAACCATGATTAAATGTTTCCCTAACATTAGCATGTAGCTACATGTAGCATTGTGATTGCTGATGGGGAATAACTGGAACAGATAGTTGCAGCATTTTCTTTCATTTAAAATCACCAACAAAAGCTTCTAAACACAACCACATGTTTCAGCAAGAATATGATCTGAAATCTGCAAGAAATTAACAACATCAGCAACCAAGATGAGATGTTTCCCTAACAATATGTAGACCTGTGTTTGCAGCTGGGGAGTGACTGTATATGGCAGTACTTTTCCTTGTTTAAAATTAACAATAAAAGCTTCTAAACACAAATAGACATAATCCAGCAGGAATATGATCCAAAATCAGGGAAAAATTAACAACATCAGCAACCAGGACTACATGTTTCCCTGATGTTAGCATGAAGCTTCATGTAGCAGTGTACTTGCAGCCAGGGGATGACAGTGTATTTTGGGACTTTCTCCCATAAGAAATGACCAATAAAAGCTTCTAAACATGACTGGACATGTTCCACTTATGATCCTTTGCTTTCTGTTTGTAGTCTGTTATTTTGTGCTTGAGTGTCCATTTGTTTTTCCTTGTTTCATGTATTAATTTATGTTTAGTCTGTCTCCTGTTTTATTTTGTAGGTTCAGTCCTGATGCATTATGTCTGGTTTTTCTGTCTTTGTTTGTTTTCCTTCCTTAGCAATAGTCTGCTCCGCCTTGATTGATTTCACCTGCCCCTCCTGCAGTCAGCTCACCTGCTCTCACCTTCCCAATTAGTGCTTAGTGCTTCTTTGTCAGTTTGTCTTCATTTTTGGTCTGGATTTTTGTTATCTGCTTTCTTGTTCCTGCTCACCGTAACCTGCCTGATGTGGGGTAAGTGATATCTTACTGTAAAAAAAGAAAGAAAAATATGAAATATCACCAATAAAAGCTTCTAAACACAACTGGACATATTTCAACTGGAATATGATACAAAATCGGGAGGAAATTAGCAATATCAGTAACCAATATTCAATTTTTCCCTGACAATAGCATGTAACTAGATGTAGCAGTGTGTTTGCAGCTGGGCTGTGACTGAGTAGCCTATAGCAGCATTTTCTACTATTAAAATGAAATTGAATTAAAAAAAAAACTTCTAAACACAAACAAACATGTTCCAGCAAGAATATGATTCAAAACTGAGAAAAAATTAACAACATTAGCAGCCAAGATGATATGCTTTCCTGATGTTAGCATGTAGCTACATATAGAAGTGTAGGCTATGGATGTAAACACTTGCAGAAGCATGCCTGGAGCAGATGATTCATCATAATCTGGCACTATGTTGAAGCCAAAGTAGAAAAAAACAGTTGGAAAAACAACAGCAGTGATTGAAAACTGGTAAAGTACCCCTTTTAATAGTCTTTATTTAAACCATTATGTCCTCAATGGTGTAAAATTTACTAATGGCTGAATCCAGAGTTATTTTCCAACTTTAATTCATGTAAGCGAACCCAAGACTCAGTGGGTGGAGGATGAAAACAAAATGCTAGTAATGCTTGATCTGGGTAATTTTCTACCTGGAAATTAAACCTTTCTGGCTTCATGCACAACTGAGCAACTTTCATAGGAATGAACAGCGCTCTGTCTCAAACGCTGCAGTTCTCTACATCCATGTTATAGCCACTTTCCCTATTATCATCTGAGAAACAAATCCACCATACTGTGTTTTTAAAAGCGTATTTTCTGCTAACTATGCCATATTAATTTTTTCCTGTCAAGGTGTGTGGCTCAGCTTTTGCCCCCAGTGCCTTCGTATAGGAATATAACACAGATTCTGTAAAAGCTTGTAATGAGCTGGTACATTTCCAAGCAGCAAGGGCATCTGTCTGGAAGGTTTATAAGCATTTCTCTCTCATTAAACAGAGGTCAAGGGCCATCCAGGAAATATTTTTTCCCCTCCTTTCTGCCATTATTCGCCTTCACATGCTCATTAGCACCATTTTCCTTATCCACATCAAGGACTTTGACTAGGCGTTTGGAACTTAACTTCAAAGATTGATATTGCAGACATTTTTTGCTGGTGCTTTCATCTCGCTGATCAAAAGTGATGCCTGCTCATTTCCTGATATAATCTTTCTGTTTGAATTTGGGTAAATTGCAAAAGTTTTGCATCAAAAAGAGGAGCTGCTCAATTATGTGTTACAATTATTTTGATAACTGTAATGCTGCAGCCCAGTCGCTTAAAGAAAATGTTGGCATTGTCCGTTTCTACTCCACAAATATGTTACACTTGCCCGTCTAACATATATATATATATATCAATGTTTCTACGGTGATGAAGTATAATAGCTGACTTTGTCATTGGGCGTCGAAGGGATTGGTGTATGACATGTCACCTAGGTGAGACACCTTCCAAGCAGCATTGGTGTGGTATAGCATCTTGTCAGTGTTTCCAGTGGTTTTTTAGGCTCAAAATGTTGGTGTTTTGGAGCAACTTGTACGTGTTTCCATTGGCTGTTTAGGTTGCAAATGTGTGTTTTTTGCATCTCCATTATGTGATCCCAGCTGTTTTTTAGGCTCCAAAAGTGGATGATTTGTAATGACCCCATGCTGTGTTTCTGGCTGCTTTTTAGGCTCCAAACCTAGGTGTTTTGTGGCAACCTATATGTCACAGATTTGTAGTGACCTGTCTGTGTTTCCAGTTTCTTTCTATGCTCTAAGTGTGGGTGTTTTGTAGCGACTCATTGCTGTTCTTTCAGCACAATCAGTGCTACTAAAAGCAGTTGTTTTTTTATGAGACATTGCTGCTTTTCCTACTGGGATTGTATCCAAAACCCCTGTATTTTAAGCCGAAACATGATATTTTCATAATCATAACCAACTGGTTTTTGAGTCTACACCTAACCACACATTATCCGCAGCATTGTCAGAAACGTAAACTTTCAGGGTTTCAACTATTTACTGTAATAACTTGCAAAAATAACATATCTGTGGTTTGCAGAAATACCAACATTTTTTCTGCCTTTCTGGTTAAATCCTGTAAGCCTGCTCCAGTGTATGTCTTATGACCTTATGCAGTATTATCCCAATGCAAAAGCACAGAGACACAGAAAAGGTGATTACAGGTGTCTACAAAATGAATGGTAATAAGTGGTTATCATATAGCTCTTTCATTCAAACGGTGCAGCTCAGAGGTAATGAAATGTCTGCCGGCACTGTAGTGGCACATTTACTGCTTCCAGTGATGTCTAATCTGTGTCTGTGAAGATTTTCTGCTTCACTGTCACACTGTTTGTCATTCACACGGGAGATACCGTTGTGAGAAAATGTGTAAACAAATCAAAGTAGTGTTGCATGAAAACTGGCACATGCCTGCTGGATTATTTCTAGCACGTAATAAAGTGCAAAAAAAAATCTCTCTTTTGTTTTTGTCTTAACTTCTGAGCCGCACAGATTTAAGCAAAAGTGTCCCATGAGTGCACTTCAATACCCACAGCTCTGCATGCTTGGTGTAAAAGTAGGACATCAGATGAGCTGTGTGACTGATCAGAGGGGTGTAAAAAAACCGAGGTAAAAGGCATTGAAGGGTTATTGTGTTCCATGACACAGCATGCTGAGATAACTGCAGGGGATCTCAGTTACGTCACATTAACAGGAAAAGATTTTCCGAATCAGATGTGCAGCGAAAAGGCATTTTACATTACCTAATAGTCTGGCAGCAAGAGAGAGGGGGGGTAAGCTCCTGGATGACCCTTTGCACTATGACATAATCATGGTGAAAGACCACACTCATCTCATGTAGCACCTTTAGAGGAAAAAAGAGGCTGACAGAACAAATGAAGCACAGTTGAAGATAACACAAAGTATGTGCTCAACACCCACATGGTGTGCTTGTTAGATGCAGTCTATGAATAACTTTAGCTGCAGGGTAATACATGAAATATGATCGCACCCGTGACTAACCAACAATGCTTTGCAATAACAACATGCATGAATACAGCTGGATTTGGAATAAGTCATAATTAAACAGAAACTGTATTTCAAGCCATGCATTTCCTTCGACTTCACCGGTGATGGAACATCAACTTTTATATTATTTCACTTTATGCATCCACCACTTTAGGTAAATATCAGGGGTGGGTGAAAAATGAATACAGCATAGTATACCGAGATATTTTGTGGCAATATTATATCAATACAAATGCAAAGTATATTTTTTTCATATTATAAATAATAAATATAACAAATACAAATTAAATTTATGGTAGCCTTCAAGAATCAGAATCAGAATCAGTTGCTTTCTCAGTCCACTAAATACATTTTCGCATCAATAAAAATGACTACAATGAGATTAATAGACTGAAAATCTTATGTTATTGGATAAAACAGAGTTTCCATTTGCTGTTGAAAAAAGGTAATACATCGCAAAATATTGCAATACATTGAAATACATTGCAAAATACCAAGAAACAACAAAAACTATTGTTTTGTGGTGGCATGTTCATGCTTTTCCCACCAGGATAGTAATTTTTAACACATTAACCACAGTAATGTATCACCTTCATAATAATGTACAAGTGTAACATATCTGTGGTTTGCAAAAATGTACAATGACAACAATTATCCTGTTGACTGGGTTTATTATTTTACACTGTATGACTTTTTAATCTGTTTTCTATAGTGTCATAGAGAATATATTGTAATATTATAATACTGTTTTTAAAGTTTTTATGGCCGACTTCCGCAGACAGTTGAGTATTTGCACATCCAGCAGACACAGAACAACATTAGCATTCACTTGCAGTTGCATCTCTGGCCACCTGATGAATGTAAATTCAACATTCACTCTCTTTTTGGGACTCCAGCGACTCCTGAGGGAAATATCTGTCTCTTTAGCTGCTAAATGCTGCACTGTGTTCACCAGCTAGTTGCTAACTTTGACTCTCTGCTGCTTGGTGCTGATAATGTGGAGCTTTTTTGCTGTATACAGCTGGCTGCTATATCTGTACATGAGTTACCAAATCAAAAGGATGAGGGTCATAAAACCAAAACAATAAGCTGATTGTTGTTGAAATGTTTAACACAGGCCTACCACTACATGTAGCAGTGTGTCATGTTAAAACTTGCAGAAGCGTGCCTGGAGCAAATGACCATAAAGAAATCTGTCATGAGCTGACCTTGTAGCAAAATTAGAAAAAAAAAAGTTTTCGTAAATAGTATATCATTTTACAAACGTCAACGTCAGTATTTGAAACTTTTGCTGCATTAATTATGAACATCGAAAAATAAGTTAAAGCATAATATGTTCCCTTTAGTATAAAAAAATATTTATTCTGCACATTTGACCTGTTATTTATCTGCCAGCTAATAATTCTCATGTCATTCCAGGGCCTGCTATTTCATCCCTCCCCTGCAGTTGGTATGAGCTATTCTTGCCTTCTCATCATCACCTGACAGCCACACCCAGCTGCACAGCTGCTCCAAATATTCCCATCAACCCCTGACTCTCAGCTCTCCACCAGGTTGCAACTCATTTGTGCATGTGAGTCTTCTTTCTGTCATACTCAGCTGCTACGTAAGTCAAATACTTCTTCTTTCACCACTGGACTTCCCAGTAATCCTGGCCAAATCTGTTTCTCTAAAAATACAGAGGAGGGAAATCAAGTTCATCCCTCAACTGCTTTAATATTTTGACTTTAATCTCAACCCAGAGACCTGCAGTTTCATGCTCTTGGGGGATTCAGGAGGTCCAGATGTGTGCAGCATCTGCACAAGTTTTTCCATCCGCCTCACTGAAAACTATATATGCTCAATCTTCACGTTGACAGCTGAAAGTCTGCCAAATTTAGCATATCTGTGAAGCAAACAGACTGTATGCAATTAGGTCATTCTCACTGTGCAGTTTGACAGATTCTTCTCTAAAGGAAGAGAAAAAGGAGCTGATGCTGCTGTATCTAAATGAGGAGTTCTTTTTTAAAGAACAGTGACACAAGAAAAAAGTATCTCTTTCTCATTATCTGCCCGAAAAAGCTTTAAAAAAAACCCAACAAGGTATCGCACTGTGCAAAGGAAAAGATGTAATTAAAGGGTATCTTTGAGGAGTTGTGACACCAACCCGAATAAATTGTGTGCAGGCTACATCACGATACAGTTACAGTGAAATGCACTGCTGCCATATTAAGCAGAGCGATGACACCGGCAGAGATCCTGTCTGCAGTTAATTTCCCTCTGCTATACTTAGGATGAGGGCATTCTCATTAGTGATACTTAATGATTAAATGAGCTAAGTTTAATGCAAGTTTTTTTTAATTACAAGACTGTCAAGACTTTCTCAGAACAAAGTCTCCATTGTGTGCTGATGATGGAGTCACAATATTTATGGAGATTCAATAATGAACCAATGGTGGCTCTTCCCTCCACTTTTACGCTCACAAACCATCAGTTAAAGGTGTTTAAACAGCATTAAAAAAAACTACGAAATTTTCCAAAATGTTTCATGCTTTCTGTTTATCTTTCTCACATCAAAGTCAAAGATCCTGAATCGGCCTCATAGTGTTTTCCAGTGGGATTGTGTTTGCTGTGTTTGCAGGAAGAGTGGGAAGATGACATGCATTTTTGTTGTTGGTCGCCTAGCAACAGTGTTGACTTTCATGGGTTGAATGCCAAACATACAGTGTACTTGACTTTCTATGTCGAGGATATGACCTCATGACATCAATTTCGAGGCAGCATTATAATACAGATGGGAGCGAGGGGAAAACAGGCGAGATGGCAAAACAATCGACGTTAATGGACCCGAACATCTTAGATTTCTTCTGTAAGATTAGTAAAATGTTCTCATGCACTGTTCATATGTACACTATCTGGAAAAGTAATCCACCACAATTTGTCTGTTCCATGTTTTCATGAGTCTGTAATTCCTGTATAATCCATGTAGTCGGAACGCTTTGCTAATGTAAACAATGCACTAGTGAGAGTAAACAAGGAAGCAGCCACATATGCAGACAGGTTGTGATATTGGATGTCACAAAACACAGGACAGCACTAGAAACCAATGCCAGGACTTCAACAAAAGCACGTGGTTAGGATTAGGCTACAAAGGTAAGAGTGGTTATGTTTCAGAAAAAGCACAGAGGTTTCGCTCTATATTCATGTGTAACGTGAACACCGGGCTCCCAGATAAAAGTCTGACCATCCACTCCCACTCCTGCCCAACCTATAGGGCCCTTTCAGCTCCTTATGTTATGTCCCTACTGGCAGCGATTCAACCTGATGTTGTCCAATGGGCGTATCGTATGGCCGTGACAGGTGCTTACCAGCTGTCTGGCTGACCGGTGCCATATCATAAACAAACTGATGCTGCACTGTAACATATCATCCGGCCCTGAAAGGTGGCTTTTGGTGCCTGTATCTTATGCAGAAATTACTAACAAAGCAGCAGTATTTGACGACTTTAAAATGAGAATGGGTTGGACATGTGCATGTGACTTACTCCAACCTCTGGTTTCTAGTAATTGGTTAGGGAAAATCAAATGCACTCTCCAATAGAGATTGGCTAGAGTGGACGCAATGTCAAACGGAGGATGGAAATGGAGTGTAAAGAGCTAAAAATTCTGACATCAGGCAAACACAACATAGTTCTCCCTTGATATTACAAGCTTTAACAACCAAAGAGACCTATGCGTACCTCGTCACACACCCAGAATACAAAAGGTCTTTATAGTTTCTTTTCTTCAATATTTTTTTAAAAGGAATAATAAAATTCAATGCAAAAGAGAAGGCTGATGTAAGACAACTATAGCAGGCATTGTGTGTGTGGCACTTTACTCTGAAAACTCATTTCTCTGAGCTCTTCTAACATCAGGCTGTAACTAAAAAAGGTCATCCTCATCATTTGCTGATTAGAGAAAAGGCACAGAGCTGAACAAAGCCACAGTGACACGTAATAAAGGCTTCAACGCTCGACAAGGCTCCACAACATTGTTGTGTGGATGTGCTGGCATTGGGCAGCGCACCAGTTTTCTGGTACAATTAGTCAATTTATATCAGTGGCAGAACTGAGTGTAATTCATTCTCAGCACTTAGAAATGTCGTTTTGACAAAACTGCATGGATGTAAATAAACACGCCCAGATCAGAGGCTGAGCTCGTTAAACCATGCGGGAGTTATAAATCTCTGAAACCTGAGGATCCTCCTTTCAAATTCAGCTTAAATGACCTTCCTCCACCTCCACTCCTCTGCACCTTTGCAGCCTGAGAGATGCTATCAGGAATGCCACGCATGAATACAATGTCCTGAAAAGGCCTTACCATCTGCCGCCGCTTCTTTGACCCGGGTGTCCTTGGTGCCCTTAGCAACTCTGCAGCTAATTCAAACTATAATAACTGAAATAATCACACTCTGAATGAGTAAAATGGGACGACAGGGTTTTACCAAACAAGTCCCATGCCAAGAGAATTAGCTCTAATTTGCCCTTCTGCGACGATCCCCTCAAAGCCCGACAAATAAATCACTCCTTGAGGGCTAATGGCTCGTATGGGAGCCTGCGGTGAGAGCAGAGACCGAAAACATCGCGCTTATTGTCTTCTTCATCCTCGCTAATTACTGGACAGTTTCCCCTCAAGACAATTACTATGAGAACCTTTTGTTTCTGCATTAAACAGAGGTGGGTTGAGATCTCAACAACTATGAGATCAGCCTGTCAGCGACCTTTCTAATCTTTGACATCGCTGGTGTGATTGAGAACATGCGATGGGAATAAGGTCTGGATTCAAATCAATGCACTTACTATGATCTCTCAGTGGGAAAATAAGCACTGTGGTAGTAGAGTGCTGCAGATATTTCTTTCAGTCTTTAAGGACAGAAGGCTATAAATTGTACAGAGACTCAGATTGGCACACAGGGATGCCATCAGGAGGAGTCATAATTGAAGTACCAAGGGCTTCACTCAAGAGTTGTCCTTAGGGCCCTGACACACCAAGTCAATGAGCGGCCGTCAGTCAATGTCAGAAAGTGGGTTAGCATCTGATGCTCTACTTTTTGTAGAGTGTCCCGCACCAGTCAACTGATGTTGGTCTTTTTGGGCTGATTCAGCATGCTAATAAGTGTCAAAGACAGCAGAGCCTGTCAGTGAATGAAATCCCTCTGATTGGCAGTTCAGCTCAGACACTAGAAGTGAAATGTAAGTGAGGAAATGGCTAAAGTCAGGAGGACATGAGATCAAAGCAAACCTGTCAAAATAGGTAAGAATATTTTTTTAGCTGTCAAGCTCTTTGGAGTAAACCATTGTGTAATTGCCCGCTGGTGCACCGTAAATTAATGTTCCTTCAATAATGTGTTGTGTTGTTAATGTGCTAACTGGGTAACTAGCATCTTGAATCTTTAGGTTCACCCCTTTTCAATGACAAATACAGACTGCCACCATCTACTGGTATGGAGAGTTATTTCTTCTTATGCACGCCAAGAGGGTACGTGCTAATTGGCTGCAGTCTTTGTGATGTTCTCAATTTCAACTTTTTGGTCAAGACATAAGCTATGTGAAGTGACTCAACAATTGGCCCTCATCACCACTAGCTCTGTGATGTTGGTTTGGCTTGTCACTGGGCTGCGTATTGCCAAGAATCTAGCAGTCTTACCACGATAAAGATATTATGATTCAATATACTGTCATTTACTAAAACCAAGGCAACATCAGGCAAATCAGAATCAGCTTTACTGCTAAGCAGATTTTCACCAGGCTATAACAGTATTACTGTAGACCAGTGTATAGTGTACCAGAAGATAGTTTTTCACTACACTACAGCCACTCCTCATTCTATTAAAGTAATTGTTTGTAGTGCACAGCATGCACCACCAGAGCTCTGGTCTCTACTGATGGAAAACACAGATGAGCTGAAAGATAACAAAACACCAAGTGGTGGAGGGATAAGTTACAGGACTGTACACAGCCGGCAGAGCGAGAAACTGTGGTGAATAGGGGCATGTTTTTTACATCTAACTTTGTTAATTAAAGATTTTTTTCAACCAAACTTGAGCTGGTGATTGTTGGAACAGTGGACTTACTAACGAGATTACTAGCAAGAGTAGTCAAGATGGTTTGGATGAGTTTTATTTTGTTTCTGTCGAGTTTGAATGCAGAGAGCTTTATGATGAGTTAACAAAGCTAATTAAGCCTTGTCAGTCTTCCTGAGTGGGAGCAAAAGTTGAGTTCAAAAGGTGTATAGTTGTATTTCTGTGTTTAATAACGAAAATAAGTGTGAAAGTATTACTTTTCTTAACAATTTGTGGGTTTCTATTGTGCATTTAATAGTCTGAAAAGCTTAAAGTAAATAGCGTACTCGCCGTTGGGGTGGGATGTTAACGCCGCACACTCATACCACCATTACCCTATACCCTGATGAAATTTCAGAAAGGTATGAAGGTATGTTACATACCGCCTAAGCCTAGCTTTCACAAACAAGACATTTCTGAAAACCCTCTTGGCAATACATCAGATTCTAATTCTGAAATATATCACCTTACTTTCAGTATTGCTATGCACTGAATCATAACCCCGTATTATGATATGTATCATATCGCCAGATTCTTCTTTTTAAATCTAATTTTTACTGCCTAGCTAATGTTTCGTCAGAGCAAAACTTTAAGGTGATGTTTAGCAGCCTCACAGGGAGGAATACAGTGTAGAGAAATCACCTTTTTCAGTCAGACTAAGAAAGGTCGTCCTCATCATTTGCTGATTAGAGAAAAGGCACAGAGCTGAACAAAGCCACAGCGACACGTAATGAAGGCTTCAACGCTCGACAAGGCTCCACAACATTGTTGTGTGGATGTGCTGGCACTGGGCAGCGCTCCAGTTTTCTGGTACAATTAGTCAATTTATATCAGTGGCAGAACTGAGTGTAATCATTCTCAGCACTTAGAAGTGTCATTTTGACAAAACTGCAGGGATGTAAATAAACACGCCCAGATCAGAGGCTGAGCTCATTAAACCATGCGGTCGTGATAAATCTCTGAAACCTGAGGATCCTCCTTTCAAATTCTGCTTCATTGACCTTTCTCTGACTCCTTTATAGACTCAGAGATGCTATCAGGCGTGAATACAATGTCCTGAAAAGACCTCTCCATCTGCCACTGTCACTTTGACCTAAGTGTCCTTTGTGCCCTTGGCAACTCTGCTGCCAAGCGTCCCTTAACTGCTTAGAACCGGGAAAGAAATCAGTTTTGTTGATGCCTTTAACATGCATTTGGGACCTGAGAAAACTGGTTTGAAAACAAGGGGAAAAAGCAGTGAGCAACTTGAAATGTCCAAAATGTCCCGCAAATAGGAAAATAAATAGTAAAAGGTGACAAGAAAATTACTTTAAAAAATAGTAGCTGTGAGGACATTATTAGATTTGTTCTTTTTTTAAGGCAAAAAAATCCTAACATATATATATATATATATTTAATTTAGTTTTTAGTTCAATTTCTTAAGTTGGTTTTCTTGTTCTTTTTTTCACCTTTCCTTTATTTATTTATTTAATTATTTAAATATTTAATTATTCATTTCTTTATTTGTTTTAGCCTTACTTTCCAGCAATTTACTTGTAACATTTTACTAAATTCTTATTAATTTCTGTGCCATTTCTTGTCATTGCTCATTGCCTTCTCTCTGTATTTTTGCAAGAAATCAAGCCCATTGCTTCGGTTTCAAAGGGTTTAAGTTCAGTCAGTTACTCCAAGAACCTTTTTTCTGCATTAAACAGTTGTGGGTTGAGATATTAACTGCTATGAGTGACGTAAACTTGTCAGCAACCCCGCTAATCCCTGGATTGCTGGTGTGCCTGAGAACATGTGATGGGAATAAGGTACGGCCTCAAGTCAGTGAACTCGCCGTGATCCCTCAGAGTGAAAACAAGGACTGGGGCAGTAGAGTGCTGCAGATATTCCTTTCAGTCCATTAAGACAGGAGGCTATAAACTGTAGAGAGACTCACTAAACCTTGACACACAGGAAAGAGAACTAAAAGGAGCCTTTATTGAAGGGGTAAGAGCTTCTTTCTAGAGTTGTGGTTTTGAAGCGATGAGCAACACATTCACAGAGAACAATACACTGTAGAGAAACCAGCTGCTGTAGATCAGAATATTATGCAGTTACAAGATACTGAGGTTTTCTGCTCTTCCAAAGGCATCGCCAGGCTGTCGCTCTCTCATTCTACCTGTATATCCAATAGATGATTGCAACAAGTCGTTTGCTGTATTTTTGGCTTATCATTCTGGGAAATGGAGGAAGTAACTTATTAAAGAACAAGCAATGTAACAGCCCAGTCGCCAGAACAAAATGTTGGCATTGTATGATTCTGTAAACCATTTACACGTTACATTTGTACAATTCATACGTATCATATCAACGTTTCCAAAGTGATGTTGTACATGAGCTGACTTTTTCATTAGGTGTGTTTCCATTAACCCTCAAACGGCACAAATTAAAACTGCAAATATGAAATCTGCCTAATGAAAACATGTCAATTTCGAAAACACTTCCATGTACCGCAATGTTTATGCTTACATGAGGTAGTATTTCTGGTCATTTGAAAAAGCCTTATTTTGCACAACTGCAATGGAAACACTTTTGTTGCTTTTATAGGTCACATGATGCTATGGCAAATAATGCCTTTCCAGACTGTTCTCATGCACTGTGTGTATGTTTTCCAACAAAAAGTAATGCACCAAAATTCATACATATCCTATGTAATCATGAGCCAGTAATCTTTGTATAACCCACGTATTTGGGAATAATCATGTGACCAGTGCACTGGTGGGAGCAGAGAAGGAAGTGGTCCTGTAAAGGGGGCAGGTTGAGGTGGTTGATTCACGTTAAGTACGTAACATCGTAAGTGGGGCGCTAAGTCATAAGGTATCATAGGAACCGTTGTGTGTGGATTTATGTAGGATATGATACAAACCAATGTAGGGTACAACCTTTTTTATTTGCAGCTGTGGTTTGAGCTAAATGCTTACGCCAGCATGCAAAAAAACAAAACCTTTCTGTTTTGTTTTGTTTATATCCTGGTGTGTTATTATGATCAATGTCACTAAAACACTAGAAAACAGGTTAGTACACAGTGAAAAGTGCATGGAGGTCTTTACTTCTGTTTTTATACCTGTTTCTCTGTCAAACTCATGTTTGAGTGCTGGAGCTGATAAATACCAATGAATACTGCAGTGTCCTTTGTTCTGGGAGTGAATGCCAATTGTTTCCCTTTACATACAAAAGCCAGATGTTAGAGGATGTTTGTAGATTTTTGTGCAGTGGGAAAAGCGTTTTAGTGTAATTTTGTTTGCAGTTGCTACAACTTGCACTTATTGTACACAGACGATCTCTCTTTTGACAAAAGAGTGCAAATCTACCTTCACTCATTCTCTATATATTTCTGACAAATTTGCTCGACCAACAGCAACTGAGATACTCCCTCGATGACCTCTGCTTTCACTATTTCACATCCAAAAGCTGTCAAGTCTGAGACTTGCCTATTTGTAGTTAAATGCCAGCTCGTCTGAGAATGCAGCCTGGTTTTTATAAAATATTCAGGGACTTTCAAACCCATTGTTCTTGATAGAGGGTGCTGGTGCTTGCTTATTACAGCCATTTCCTCCGACAATAACAGGAAGGTCAGTGATGTAGGATCTTTTCATCCTGCTGTGACCCAACAAGCCAAGTGGGAGCTCTGGAAATGAACATCTCTGTCCGTTTCCTCGCCGTGTGTGTGTGTGTGTGTGTATGTGTGTGACAAACTCAGCAACTCGGCAGCTTAAGGCGACTCCCAACGCGAGACAGGGCTACCTTTTCATTAGCAATTACAGTGTTTTCTCCAAAGTGGCAGCAGCTGAAAATAGAGAGCCTGTAACGTCACCTCTCTCTCTTACTCTGACGGCTCCTGTGTGAAACTATCATTATTACTGCCACTGCCATTTCAGCTGCCAGCCGCTGACTGGTCGAATTCAAGCCACAGCATGTGAATATGGATCAGCCAGCCCCCCTGTATTCAGGCTGAGGTCACGTCTGAATCGCTGCCCCAGCAAATGACTGAGATCAGATAAGGCTGAACACTGACATTTCACCAAGATGAAAGATATTCCTCTTAGCGTCAGTGTTTAAAAGCCTGTTTATCAGCACAGCTAAGCCCTTTTTAAAATGATTCTATAGGATGATTTGTGTGGGTTGTTTATCTGTTTGCCTGCAATCTTAAACTCATTTCATTAACTCTGCGTGGTACAGCACTTTTTCACCCTGCAGATTGTGCATCAGTAAAGCTTCACTGCCCACGAGCAATGAACTTTAGTGAAGAACAAATTTCAATCAAGCACATAGCAGAAAAAAATCCTGAAAATGATCAATTGTGGCTAATTACTTGGATTCCATATAACACATGACAGCAGTCAGATTAATTCCCACATAATAATGTATGCTCCCACGAGATTAAGTGTATTTATAGTCACCTCCTGTGGCTTGGAAGTGACTGGGGAGCTGATGCTAGCTTTACTTGGCACAGAGGAAATAGCTCTCCTTTCATGATATTTGACAGCATCCGTTTCCTACGCAAGGCTTGCGCAATATTACATTTCACCACTGGATATGCATTTGGTCTGAATGTAAGGCCGGGAATTTTTCACTTGTGGGCTAGAAATAAGTACTTTAACCGTTTGAAAATATGGAGTGACAAAGATTTTCTTGTGGTCCTTTCAGATGCCTTTCACAAGTATTTCAACCTTATAACATTGAGAAACTGGTGTGATTTCTTTCAAAAACATGTGGAAAAAGGCAACTTGGTTAAAAGACCACTTGGGGAAAAAGAGAAAAAACTAGGGAAAATTCTGTTTAAAAGTATGTTACGTTATGTAATTTAAAAAAATATAAGCACTTTTCTGGGTCATTTTCTTTTTTAAGTATATTTTTTCTTGTTTTTATCTTATTTTAATTTATTTACTAGTTTTCAGGTAATTTTATTGTACTTTTTACTAATTTCTTACTAATTTTAAAGTCATTTCCTTTTTTGTTGCTCATCATCTTCTTCCTTTGTTTTTGAAAGAAGGCACACAAATTTGCTCAGATTTCATAGGGTTAAAGTATTAGTTTAGAAGTTTGGAGAAGCAGACAGGAGCACTGACATGGAAGCTAAGCATTGTACTGCAGTGGATGGGGTCAGCAATACCTAAAAAAATCAGTATCAGTTGAGGTGTACAATGTATTTAGGATATTTGACCTGCTTTATCTTAATGGCAGACAGTGATTTCCAACTGAGAAATTAAGTCATTACATTCCTCTTCATAGACAGACTTCACTGAGAGAAACAGTGATATGACCCTTTGAAGCCAAAGCAAATTGGTTTAATTTATTTAAAAAACATGGAGAGAAGGCGATGAGCAATTTAACAATACATTGCCCAAAAATTAGCAAGAAAAGTTGGAATACAATTTCCTATAATTAAGTGAAAAAACATAAAAATTACCTTAAAAAGTATTGAAAAAAAGTATTTTCTCTATTTTTTTCCTGCAACATAATTTTAAAAAGAAAATTAAATTTAAAAAAATATATATATGGTCTTCAACATGGGAGTTGCTGATTTACCGCTACCTCAGTCAGTTAGTTAGTTTGTGGGTTTTTTTTAGTGACTTTGACATTTTAAAGGGTTAGTTAGATTCTACAAAGTCACACAATAACACAAGCTAACTAACTGATGGAGGCAGTGGTCGACCAGCAACTCCTGTGTTCAGCGAGTTAAAATTACTGTTTTTGTTGATGGAGTCTGGTGGCTTTGACAAAAGTTTTGTCAGAAAACTGAGGTTGTTAACAGCTATCTCGTCACAACAGGATGTCTGACATGAAGGTTAAGAGTGAAAATACTCTCAATTTAGCATACATTTAAAATGATACAGATTTTTTGGGGTGTGAGACATGTTTTTAGGTGGCTAAAATGCATTTTTTTTTGCTGCCCCCCATCCACAGCAGTACATTGCTTAGCTTCAATGTCAGTAATCCTGTCTGCTTCTCCAAACTGGGGCATGCCAACCAACATCTAATGTATGCATTACACTGACTGTGGGTAAGTACCTCATACAACTCCACTTCAAAATATCTGAACTTTCCCTTTAACAATTAAGTGTAGGGATTTAACCCTTTGAAACCTGGAGCACTTTTCTAGTGCTGTTTTCAGGCACTTTTTACAAGTATTTAAACCTTTGAACCCTGAACAAATTGGTGCAATGTCATTTAAAAACATGGGGAAAGGGTAATAGGCATCTTGGTAAGAAATGTTTCACAAATTTCAAGAGACTAGCAGGTTTAGAAAATGATTTTTAAAAAGCTAGAGAAAAAAGAACAAAGCTAGGGAAAACTATATTTATAATTATCATACATATTTAAAATTATGCTACAGACTCATCATATATAAGAGGATTTTTCCTTTTTGTTTGTTTTTTAACTAGTTTTAACTCATTTTCAGGTTTGTTTGGAGGTTTTTTGACAAATTTCTTGCACATTTTGGGGTCATTTTGTCTTTCATTGCTTTTTGCCTTCTTCCCATGTTTTTGAAAGACATCAAGTCAATTATAGGTTTCAAACGGTTAAGTGACTCTGTTCTCCATGTATATAGGGCATCTTGTACTAAGATCTGTATAAAATCCCCCAGTGGGTTTGCTATGATATTATTACATGGGTCTTTATGAAATATGCTAAAATGCATTATACTATAGCAGCTCTTTTCTTTAAGAAGAGAGTGAAAACAATTATGCAAAAATGAATCCTGGAGGCATTACTACCATATGAATGAGGTCAGGGGATACACAAATAAGTGTTTAAGTCACATGGTCTACAATTACACACGCTATCTCAGCTCTTAGTAAACACTACCTGTGGTGCAGTAGCAGAACATGCTGTGTAACCACCATCTCAATCATATATCATTATAGGTTTTCACTGCAATTTTGCTTGCATACTGTGTATTTCCAACAAGTGCAAAAAAAAAAAAGAAAAAAAAAAAGACAACTGCTCTCCCGTGAAGGCACCAACCTGCCTGGGTTGCACCTGCCCAATCCAAATACAAAAGTTGTCTCCTATATCACAAAGTAGATAATCGTGCAACAGCAGCTGAGGCTTTATTTTTACACACGAAGCGCAAAAAAACGATCTCGAACAGGATAATATTACTGAGCACGTTACATAATATAGATAGGAATAAATGAATCGCACTGTTGGCGATGCAAGGATGTGCATTTGTCGGATAAATGACGGCGAATTAAAGAAAGACACCGCAATGATTTTCAAGAGAAATCGAGCGCTCCTTTCTGCAAAATGCACGCACGGAACGGACAGGCTGGACGTTTTTTTTTTTTTTTATTTAGAATAGCGCGAGCTCATATTGCCAGGAAATACCGACCCGTAAAAACAATCTGTAGGAAATCCGAGTCGGGCACAAACACCTGGATGTACACCGGGTTGCCAGATCTTTTGCCGAAGTTTGGCAAAACGTCAGATGACGAGCACAAATTGCAAAGCTCCGAGCGTCTTACCTCGATCCAGAGAGAGCGGTTGGACCACTGTCGCCATGACTGCTGTTTACTGGAGACTGGAGAGACTACAGGAGCTGCAGCATCACAGAGAGAGAGAGGGAGAGAGAGAGAGAGAGAGAGAGATGAGGGGATGATGAGAGAGAGGAAGAGAGAGAGAGAGGGAGAGAGAGATGAGGGGATGATGTTGGGAGTGGTTGGGAGGGGGATTAATCTACCTCCATCCTCATAACCTGGCTTTGTTTGAACAGGAGCAGCAGCTTTACAAACGCACGCACGAAATAATAGATAAATAAACGAATGTCCATCTTATCACGATAAAGACAGGACAGACTGTCCACCACTGAAAAAAAAATGGCACAAGATTTTCTTGACATACTGTTTGCCTAATCCGTCGTGGAAATTAAAATAGATACAGAAATAATTCAGACATTTAAAAAAAAATTTCTCGCATTTTGAGAAATTTGATTTCTAACACTCATTACTATATAAATTGAATTTCTTATTTATAGTCATGATATTGCAGTTGAATATTTGATTGGATGTCAACTACTATAAAAAGATAAATAAAATGCACAGATCTACAGAAGTGTGATGCATTCACTTGAAGAAAAAAAATTAATTTTTTTTCTGAATTTATAAAGTCTAATTTTTCTGAATTAATGAGATTGTCTCAGAATTCTGAGAAACGTTTTCATAAAAAAATATTCTGCTATTTTTTTGAAAAAAAGAAATCTGAATTTAAGGATTACTCTCAGAATTTTGAAAGAGATTTGGATGGAAAAAAATCTAAATAAACTAAATAATTTTATGCATTCTTGTTTTCTGAGATAATGGGATTAGTTTATCATAATTCTGAGAAACAAACGATTTTGATTTTGTTTTTCTAAATTACCAAGATAATGATATGATAAATTATTATGACTAAATAATCATTTCATTTTTCATAACTAAATTATAATTTGAGAAATTGAAAAAAAATCTGCATTTTTTTCATGATCTCAGACTCTAATTTTTCTGTATTAAAAAGACAATTATGTCAGAATTATGAAAAAATTATCAGAATTGTTAATAAGGCAATTAATCCTTTAATTCAGAAACACAGGGCTTGTGTTTTTTTCTATTATGAAAACTTTTCCTAAAATTGTGAGATAATATCCTCATTAATTCATAGCAAAAGAGCCCATTTTTTTTCTCAAGGGAATGCATTATGGTTCTGTACAAATTTGCTCAGGAGACACATTTATGATGAGTTCACTACATGGCCAAAAATATGTAGACTCCTGTGCATCACGTGTGTTTACTGAACATCTTCTTGCAAAATCTCAGGCATTTATATGCTGCTTTTGCAGCCTCCAGTCTCCTGGTTTCAGGCTTTTCATGTGATTTTGGAATCTAACTGCAGGGAGTTGCTCACATTCAAAGAGCACAAAAAATATGTGGACCACCTCGTTTTGGCCTCATAGTGTATCTCATAAATCAGAGGAGCATTCAGGACAATTGTTTTATCTTACTTTCTGTAGGAAACTGATGAACAATAAACCCAGACTGAATAAAAAAAACTCAGTCATTAGTCATAGTTACAACTATTCCTACAGCATGTGGCTTCACCGTGAACATTGGTCAAACCAGCGGCCCTGAGTTGCACGCTGAATCCCTAAATCATGTATGTGTGAGTCTCTGCGCCTGTAAATGCTTAGCCGTGTATGATCCATTCATCCATTGCACTTCAGAGATCAGCTGATTGCTGCCACGCTTGCCATTAAGGTTTATTGTGAAGCACTGAGCCATGTTATCTCCTCTCTTGGCTACATGCACCACATGCAGCCTGATAAGGACTGAATGATGGTAGTGAACCTTTGTCGAAGGGCTTACGGATTAATCCTCATGTTTATGTGCTACCACAGAACGGAGCCAAACCACTGACTCTCTTCATCTACTGTAGATCTGCTGCCTAATGGTGCCTGCTGCCGCCGTGGCATATCTCATACCTGGCCAGTCACTGCACTCGACAGAAGCAGCGCTCAATAAAAACACGTAGCAAATCCCAGGTTAGGGGGAGGCAGTGGTGGAATGTAACTAAGTACATTTACTTGAGTACTGTACTTAAGTATGAATTTGAGGTACTTGTATTTTACTTTTTTCATGCTACTTTTTACTTTTACTCCTCTACATTTCAGAGGAAATTTTTTACTTTTTACTTTATTACATTTATCTGACAGCTTTAGTTACTGTATAATATTTATACAAGTAGAGCTGCAACTATTAGATGATCAATTAATCAGTTGATTCACAGAAAAAATAATTTCAACTGCTTTGATAAACATTTAAGTCTTTTTTTTTTATAATTTTGAGTTTTGATGTAGTAATTTAAAATGTATTTATAATTTTGAATTCTTGGGATGTTTTTCTTCTTTATTAGGTTATTTTTGGGGTGTTTTTTAAAAATAGTTTTTATAGTTTGGATTTTGGGGGTGTTTTGTTTTTTCTTCTGTTTTAACACTTTCGAGTTTGGGAGTGTTTTTATTTTGAGTTTTGGTTGTTTTTTTCTGTTTTTTTTTTAATGTTTTCTTTTTCTCCTTTTTTGACAATTTTGAGTTTTGGGACTATAGTTTATGAATTTAAGGTTACGGGTTTTTAAAAAATTTTTTATTTCAGGAGTTTTAGATGTTTCTGCAATTTTTTTTCAAAATAATTTTGATGTTCTTTGCTGTGTTTTGTGTTTAGTTTTATTTTTGTGAGCATTTTGCTACATTTGATGCTTTTACATTTAATCTTTTGAGTACACTTTCCTGATAATACTTACTTATTTTTACTAAAGTACAATATTCAATGCAGGACTTTTACTCGCAGTATGTTCACAGGGTGGTAATAGTGCTTAGGTAAAGGATCTAAATAGTTCTTCCACCACTGGGGGGAGGGCAGCCTGAGGACTCACATGGCTCACAAACTGTGAATTTTCCATGACAAATGCAAGCTGTAAACATGAATACACACCTGAGGCAAGAACCAATATTTAAGCTTCAATGTGCACAGCTGTTCCGAGAAAATCCATAATATCACGCAGACACTGAAATCATTTGAATGTCGTTTATTTTGCTTGCAAGAAAAATCACTTACGCCTATACCTATTTGGGAAGCAATAACCGTACTCCTAACCTCACTTTTACTTCAAACTGGCAGATACGCAGTAATCCAAGAATGGCATTTTTAAAATGTCATATCGATGTGTTTCTGCTGATTTCAGTTTTCGTCCTCAGGGAATATTCTGTCATCGTAATCTGCTCAGTTTTTTTTGATTGAAACTGTTACTAAACCTAATCACACAGTCCATATGTGCTGGTGAATTCCAGCCACCCACAGTCCCACCCAGCTGCATGCAGATGTACACTGGTGCTAAGTGGTGGGCTGGACGGATAGAGACGGCGCCGGCTTAGAGAGCGCCACGGAAAGAGGGCAGAGGGAGATTACAGGCTCCCACCCATATGGGCCGGAATACAGTTCTGCTTCTTTTTTTTAAGAGGTGGGATTACGCTGCAGCGCTCTTAAAGCCCTTTAACTGCAAGTGAATCGATTTCCGAAAGGTCTCGACTCCCACAGAGGGAGCACGAGGCCATGTAGACACGGCAAATACAGACGAGTGGACTGAAGTATGTTTGTCAGATTAAAGCTCCAGGGTCAGAAGGTCTGTTGGCACCAATCCCCATCAGTATTCATGCTAATAAAGTCAACAGGTCTTTAAAGGAATAGTTCAGCATTTTGGGAAACATGCTGATTTGCATTCTTGCCCAAAATTAGAAAAGATGATTGATACCACTCTCATGGCTGTACGGTGGCGTATATATTAAGATATACCAAACATTCGGTTGCCTTAGCTTAGCATAAATACTGAAAAGAGGGGCAACCAGCTAGCCTAGCTCTGCACAAAGCTAATAAAGCTTTCTAAAACTCACTATTGACATATTTTATCTTGTTTGTTCCATTCATACCTGAAAAGAAGTGTAAAAATGTCAGTTTGTGGTTTTGCCAACCCAATCGCCAAAATAGCACACTCACACCTTACATTGGTTACCTGCAGCATTATTACCTGACGCTGTCCTTCAGCGTTTAAAGCACATGCGACCGGTTTCATCTGGCCGCGAACCTAAGAGACGCCGTCCGTGTGCGTTGCATGTGGACGCGGGAGGTGGCTTCTGGCGTCACCCTTGTAGAACTGACAGAACGCTATTTGATGAGTTCAGAATGAAAACAGGTTGTAAATACACGTTTTGTTGCCACAAACATGGCTAGAAATGTCTTGTTAAAGGTACACTAGGCAGGACTGTTGGTTACAGTTTGTAAATACACTCACCAGCAAAAGTAATTCCAACTCCATCGCTCTAGTTTGGCATTTTGCCTCGCTATTTTTGCATTTTTCCAGTGCTGTGCTTCTTGGATGTCTGTTTTTATGGTCTGGCACGTGGTTGCTACAGTTTTTAAAGCCGTGACCTCACTTGAGCGCTTGGGTCAAACGCCAGTAAACATCCTGACTCCCAAAGTCCACATATTGTTGGCTTTTTTTTAGAATAATCCTGCATAGTACATCTTAAAGAAATGCCACGAAAAATAAGGCTGGAACATTGTGTCATTAAAAACATCAATTTTAAGGTTTGTTGGTCGTGATCAGTGGTCAGCAGCGTGCCAACCTCTTGATGAGAAACTCATCTCACATACATGCAATCTGATTATTGAAAATGTTGATATGATATGTATGAAACAAAATATGACAAATATTCAAAAACCTAAAATCATCCAACATGTTACTCTGGTGACTGGGCTGGGTTTTATGGGAAGTTATGTTTCAGACCAGATTTATGGAGGCTTCGCTACCTTTAAAATCTACAGTACATGAAATTCCTCTGTACTGGCTGTTATTCTGCAATGAAGTTGAATTTATTCACTTATTCCATCACTACTTCTCATGTCCAGGTAATAATTGTTCAGCTTGTACTTATCAAAAAGCAACATTAGGTATCAAACTTGGACAACGTTTGACTCTTACCTCACTTCAGCATTAACTGTGATTTTTATGCCATGTTACACTGGCAAATAATCAATGAAAATTTCCTGGTAACCTGATGTAAACTCGAAAATAATGTTTTTATGCAGTAGTTTGATGATGTGACAGGCTGCTTTCCCACAGCTGCTCCATTGTTTGTTACCATCATGCAGCTGCTGACAGATAACGATCATCATCATGTAAGCATGAGGGAGGTATAGCCGACTGATAGACATCTTAAACATAGTTTTTATTTTCTAACAAGGCAAGTAAATAAAACAAATATACAATTTTCTTTAGAAGAACAACTGAAGGAAGTAGCTCCACGATGATTTTCTCTCACTTGTCAAGGCTGTCTGCCACAGTTACAGACTCTTATTTATAGCTGGAGCAGCTCTGGGATTGCTCAAGGCCACAAAACTCAGAACCTGCAACACTGATTCACACATCATGCATTTGCCATGCCATTAACCTTTTACACGATTTTCTTCTTACTGTTAAGCAACTGACGCCCCCTTCAGGGATAAGGCACCCATTCACTTTGTCAAATGGAAATAATTCATGACTAAAAGAGTAATGACACTGCACACTCGTTCACTTTGTTGCATCAACCAGCTTCCAAACAACCACAAAGAGACACAAAACTTTTTGTTTTTTTTTTAAATACCGCAAATAAACACAAAACAACCCTAAAGAGAAACAAGACACAAGACAATAACAAACAGACAAAAAATGACTAAAAATAGATACAAAAATACCACATGCAAAGAACTGCAGAGAGACAAAAAAATAACAAACACAAACACAAAATAACCAGAAAAGATACAAAGTACCCCCAAAAAGACACAATTAACACAAGACAACCACAAGAAGACAAAAAAGATTTTCTACGAGACAAAAAACGACAATGACCCAAAATTACAATAAAAAAATATACATAAATGACAAAAAAAAATCAGAGAATAACCACAAAGAGACACAATACAACCACAATGAGAGACAAAACCCCCTGAAAAAGACAAAAAACAACTACAGAGACACAAAATAACCACACAGAGATACAAAATGACTACAAAAGACTCAAAATTACCGCAAAGAGACACAAAACAACCACAAAGAGACACAAAATGACCACAAAAATATACAAAATTACCACAGAGACACAAATCAACCACAGGAGACATAAAATGACTACAAAAAACAACTACAACGAGACACAAAATGCCCGCAATAACTACAAAAGGACACAAAATTACCACAGAGACAAGAAACAGCCCCCTCCACCAGCCTCTGAGCGACTTAATGTCATTTCATTTGAAAGAAAGCTAATAAGAGAATACCGTCCCTCTTGTCACATCGTTACACAGCATGAAATGGACAAATTCACTGAAGCTCCACTGCTGTTTATTTGGCATTTTAGCTGCACATAAACTGACAGCAAAATAATATTAAGATGTCTATATTGAGCTAAACGCGTAAAAATCCCATCTTGTCTTTATCTCCTGCTTTGAGGATTAAATAATGTAATAATCAACAACAAAGTGTCCCCAGTATTTTTGCATGGCCAAAATTAGGCAAAATTACTCAGCTGTAATAATCTGTTATGATGTATCAGTTTTATTTTATGAAAAATGTTGACTGAAATCATTCACAAGCCTCTCTGCCAACTGCCGCATCCCAAACCCATTCAAAATGCAAAACGGCAATCATTATCGCACAACTAATTCTATTATAAATCCATATTCAGGCACTCTGCGGGTAAAAAAAAAAAAAAAACAGTGCTTGGAGATTAATCTTTTGTAGATAAACTCTGGTAATTTGCCTCTAACTGTTTCTGAAGGGCAGCCGACTGTTTCCAGCTTCAGAAGATTCACACTCATTACATCAAATCACAGAAGAGGGCAGGATGGAGGGGCCGTAATGAGCCATCTTGGACTCCAGTTTCGGTCTGATTGCAAGCAGCTATTAGTTAGTGTTCTCTCTGTGCACATCCGGTGCCAGAGAGAACAAGAATGATATGTGCTCTGCCAAAAGCATCTGCTCTGTTATTAAAAAAAATAAATAAATATAAAGTTATGGGAGCGCCGAGGGGAGCAGTGATTTAGTGAGAAGTTTTGGCCGGAAAATTACAGCATGAGAGGAGAAGGGAGGCATCCTTTCTCCATCAAAGTCGTATTGTAGTTATATCCATATAAAGATATAGACTACATAGATTATAATATGCTCTACTAAAATGTGATGAGATTGAAATTGATATTACAAGCAGAACAAACAAGCAGAGGTCATGGATGGTCAGAACGGGCCTGGGGTGCCAGAGTGTCAGGGGTTACCTCAGCCTTCGTCCATGAAATGTCACATTAACACATACTGACCAGCAAGCATCAAAATGACTACAGTGGACACAAAATACTGCACAGAGGCACAGAATGACTGCAAAGAGGTGTAGAAAGACTACAAAGAGATGCAAACGAACAACAAAGAGAAACACAACTGCAAGAAGGAAAAAAAAGAAATAAAGTACCTCAAAGAGGCACAACAGCAAAAAACCCCACTAAATTACCCTAAAGATACACACCAGATTCACAAAGAGACACAAAACGACCCGAAAGAGACACAAAAACTACAAAAAGGCACAACATTACCACAAGAGACAAAGAAAACAACCAGAAACCCAGATGCAAAATCACCACAAAGAGACACAAATACCCTGCAAAGATGAACAAAACAACTACAAAAAGACACAAATTTACCACAAAGAAATGCAAAATGCCCTAAAAGTGGCAAGATAAGATACAACAAACAAGGAAGACAAAAAGACATAAAATTACCTCAAGGATTCACAAAAGAGAGACAAAAAGTGCCCTAAAAGAGACACAAACATCCAAAAAGAGATTAAAACAACCAAAAAAGACACAATATTACCTAGAAAAGACAATAGAAAGAGATTAAAAACAACAAAAAAAGACAAAACCACCTGTGTGTGTTGCTTCTATCTAGGAGAGGTGGTGGGGCCTTCTCCATGTCTGTGCCCAGGGACCTTGTATCTCATTATCCACCTGTGGCACAGGTTTGTCATAAAATAAAATAAAATAAAATAAAAAATAAAATAAAATAAAATAAAATAAAATAAAATAAAATAATAATAATAATAATAATAAAATTAAAAACCCCTGCAGGATAAGGCTGGGATGTGCTGGATTTAAGAAGGACTCATCAATAATTAAAAATATGGAAAACTAACACAATATTAATACATGTGTTTATAAGTTAAAGAAAAAAAAGTCTGGCATTTGGGTTAAAGAATTCACTGTTTATCTCCCTGCAAAGCCGCTGTTAATTTCCAAGCTGGTCGCTCAGTTTCATTTAAATTTACACATTTGGTGAAACTTGTTTTGAACCCAGTAGCTATAAGGCAATATTAAGGGGTTTCCAGGAAAAGTGCACGCTGTTTCCACAACAGTTGAATGGAAAACACTGCTCTGCACATATAAATAGAAACAGATGACCCTGAAATATCCCATGGATGAGTTACTCAACCAGGGGCACCAGTGTGCAGGGGTCACGTCCAGGGGGGTCAGCTGGATTATGGGTATTTACCAGCAGCTTGGATGATGGCAGTGACGAAAGAGATGTACGCAACACCATCTGAGGGAGAGACACAGAGCTGCTGCTGCCCGTGTGGCGTGACAGGATTGCACAAGCTGCTGTTGTGATGAGGCCAGAGCGAGTGACTCAGCTTAACAAGAGATTTCTGAGAATGCGACTCCGTACAAGAAACCTTACCATCATAAATATCTTATAACAAGCCCCTAAATGCATCCCCTGATCAGTTTAGGCAGATATTTGCATTCTTAACAAGAGATGGGTTATTGATGCCACCCTGAGGACCAGGAGAGTTTAATGCTGCAGCTCGTAAACAAAGATTTGTGATACTAATGAGCTTTGAGCATTTTACGATATCAATGATTTCTTCTTGTGTTGCCTGATAAAAGACACGCCACAGGCTGAACAGCTATTCCAGAAAAATGTTGCTGCAATTATGTGGGGCTAACAACTCATATTTTGGTATTAGGTTGTATGAAGACCTCTAAAAAATAAAAATAAAAGTAAACATTAGGGTGAGTTAACCCCTAGGGTGTTACAGCGTTAATATTTATAACTTTTAATCATCATCAGTCATAATCATAAATATCAAATATTTGTTGTTTTTCTGAATTTTAAGCCTTTAAATGCCCGTTTTTTGTCAAGATGCCACCATGTTTTAGATTTAAAAAATATATATATATATTCAAAATACTAAATGCAAAGTAGATTTTTAAAAAAAAAAACATCCCAGCCTGAGATATTTTATCAGGTGGAAAATGGTAAAATATACAAATTCCGAGGCTAAAGCCCACAGTGATGTTCAGAAATAATACAATGCATATTTTTTATGCATTGATGGTTGTGGGATCAAAAATTGCAGTTTGAATGGGTTTTAATGGCTCATTTTTTGCACTTAACAGTGTGAATGTAACAATTTTGTTCACATTGTGTATTTTAGACTTTCTGAAGGAGCTGGGCTGGAAATAGGGGTAAAATGTACCAAACAGTACCAAAGGGTTGCTAAACTTTTTTCGGGGCTGAAGGCAGCCCAGGGTTTGGCTCTGTATGACGTCATCAGAGCGGGCGTGGCCTGTCTTTCCAGGAAGTATTTGCAGTGCCAGCACATGGTGAGCTCAGCACCACATTGATGATGGTGGCTGGTTTGTTGTTTGATAAAAAACGTTTTGCATTCACTTAGTGAAGAGCATATAATGAGAAAATGGGCCCCTGGACACAGACAGAGGCAAGATAAACAAACTTTGGGGTGGTTGGGTCTCTTTGTAGTCACAATGCATCTTCATATGGGTTTGTGTCTCTTGTTTGTCATTTTGTCTCTCTTTGTAGTTGTCTTGTGTCTCTTTGAGATAAGTTTGTGTTTCTTTGAGGTAATTATGTGTCTCTGTGGTAACTTTGTGTTGCTTTTAGGTGATTTAAATTTTTTTTGATTGTTTTGTGTCTCTTTTGGTTTTTTTGTGTGTCTTGTTAGTAATTTTGTGTCTCCTTGTAGTTGTTTTGTGTATCCGGGGTAACTGTTTCTTTGTGGTAGCTTTGTGTTTGTTTTAGGTCATTTATACTTTTTTGGTTCCCATGTGTCTCTTGTTGGTTGTCTTGTGTCTCTTTGAGGAAACGTTGCTTCTTTGAGGTAATTTTGTGTCTCATTTGGTCTTTTTGTGTCTCATCAGATATTGTTGGTCTTCTTGTGGTTGTTTTATGACTCATTGTGGTTGTTTTGTGTCTTTTTGGGGTAACTGTGTTTCTTTGAGGTCATTTTGTGTCTTTTTTGGTAGATTTATGTCTCTTCAGTTATTTCATGTCACATTGTGGTTGTGTCTTGTCTCTTTGTTGTCATTGTGTGTCTCATAGTTTTTTTTTCTTCCTGTTTCCATAGTTCTTGTGTGTCTCTTTGCGGTTCCTTTTGACATCTTTGTGCTCATTTAAAGTCTCTTCATGACCAGGATGTGTTAACTGAATGACATTTTGGGACACCCTCACACTTTGCGCCTGTGCCCAGAGGGCATGCCGAAGAATCCATTCATGCACCTCGTAGCAAAGAAGCCACTTTATCAAACAAACCCACATAACCTGAACATGCTGGCTGCATAAGAGATGGAGTCATGGTATGTTTGAGGGTGTGTAGCTAAGTTATTCATGTTACTCCAACATAAAAATATTTTTAAAAAATGTTTTATGAAAAGTCCAGAGACAGGCCAAGAAGAAAATTTAAGTAGGATAACAAAGTAATTTATTTTCCCCTACCAAACAAGGTGGCAAAAATATCTTTTCAATTGTGCAATAATTTCAATAGTTTTTAAATATAATAATAATAATAGCAACAACAACAACACTAATAATAATAATAATAATAATAACAACAATAATACAATAATAACAATAATAATAATAATTCTATTTACTTTCAAAATAACCGTTGCTTGGGGCCCAGAAAAGTCTAGGACTGGCCTTGCATGTACCAAACAAGTGTCCCACTTCACCTAAAATTACCCTATTTCTTATGTGAACATCATCTTTCACGTATATTTATATGAATATTTTGTACGGTCTGTTCTGCGGTTTGCACTAATACCAGTTTATGCGTTGTGTAACAGTTTTGATTGTAACTCAAAGCTCCTCCTGCAACAACCACATCCAGTTCAGAGTTCGCATTCCTTGAGGATATTGTGAGGATTTCTTGCTTGACTCCCTTTACGTGGCCCCACATGACGTTGCTCGGACCTGAACCGTAGAAGCGCCCTACACCTGCAGGAAAACACCGGAAGCAGGAGAAGAAACGAGCGAAAGTTTCCCATTTTACAAATAACAACAGGAGCAGCAGCAGCGATGCACTTCCAAATCAAACACCTCCTGCGGCTCAATCACTGCGCCTCAGTTCAGCGTGAGAGGACACTCGGGAGGAAACTGTGGTCTGTGTCGGCAGCTGCACAACAACAACGTGGCGTGAGAGCAGCAGGATCGCATGCTCCTGCAGACTTGAAGTATTTCGCCCTGCAGTGCTGCAGAAACTATGCATCCGACACGGCGTACAGCCGAGCCTTCGCCTCAGCCAGGAACAACCCCGAGACTTTCTGGGGTGAAGTGGGACAGGATATACACTGGTTTGAGCCGTGGAGTAAAACTTTGCACGTTGAGGATCCAGTGTTTCCAAACTGGTAGGTTACAATGGTGCAAGCGAACAAACATTTTAGTGCAACACGTCCATTTAACAAGTGTATTTGTGTCCAACAACACTGTAAACAAAGTGCTTTTCTCCCTAAAATCTCCCTAAAAATGTCAGCGATTCCCAGTTTCCCGTAAAGCGTGAAATCCTTGAGCGTTTATAAGCTTTGAGGAAAACACCTTGACCCTGAAATACTAACATTTTCATAATAAAATCACGGAATCCTGTCAGCTCTTTGGACACTTAAGTCATGACAATTGCATGATCACCAAAATGTCTTGACAGCAGCAATTTCATAAGCTGTTTTTCTGATGATTTATTATATTAAGGGACTGTTCATTAGTTATGAGATTGGAGAGGTGGTGCAAAAAGGGGGAGGCATGTCAAATAATTTTCTATTCACCCAGGAGGGCTTAATTTTTTTTGTTTTGGCATAGTGGAATTGTTTATATCATATTTATTTTACCACCAATTTTTAAAAGACCCCCCCCCCAAAAAAAACATGACTACAGATATGCAAATCAGCCAAAAAAAAAAAGAGACACAAAACAATCAAAACAACCACAAAAAGTCACAAAATTATTACAAAGACACACCACCTCTGTCCCCTCATTATTTATGGGGGGAGGCATGTCAAATATTTTTTTATTCTCAGGAGGGACTTTATTTATTTTACCACCAATTTTTTAAGGAAAACATGGTCGGAATATTATTAGCTTAAACTTGTAATTTTAGAATTAAGTCACATTACTACTAAAGGTTGGGTAACAAGTATGTTTAGTGTATTGGACTTTTATTCTAAAGATTGTAATAGTAAAAGTGTAAAAGATTTTTTTCTTATTATTACAACTTTTTTCCTCAAAATTACGACTTAATTCTTGAAGTCTTTAACATGGCCCCTAATCCTCCGTCGTAAAAGAAAAACAGGCAAATGTAAAAATCTGAAGTAATAGTTAAAAAGTGACAGATGGGTCCCACATGACAAGTTAGCATCACATTAGTACATGACTTCCATCTGCCATCTTTGTTTAGCTTCGCATCTTTTAATATGGATAAATTTGTGGATTATTTTCTTCCATTTGGATAGATGAGTCTTTGTTTAATGTCTTCAAAAACTTTTAAGTGAAATGACCTGCAGCTTTTTCATTTTTTCTTATTGGTCTTGTTTTTATTTTTGAGATAATCAGCGGAAAAGTCCTGTAATATTAAAAGAGTCACAATTCGGGGCTTGACATTGTCTTAAATTCCACCAAATATAACTTAGATAATTGACAAGTACAAGTAAATTATGGTGTTTACAAGACGGAAAATGTCCTATTTCTAGTTTTTAATCTTAGCAAGCGTCGTTAAATTGCTTGACAGCCCACATGCACCTGCACCGAGAAGTGAAATTGAAAATGCTTTGTTTGTTTATTACGTGGGTGGAGTTGTCAATAATATCATCCAGCCGGGTAGAAAAAGCCGGAGCTGCCTGAATGTGGTAGCATTACAGTCATATTAAAATGAAGGACACACAGCCACTGATTTTCGCTGGCTTCCAAAACACCATCTGCTCAACCTGCTCGCTGCTCTTTATCCATATGCAGCGCACCAGAATGGATTGAAACTGTCGCTTTATCAAGTGCATTGATTTGTGTACTGCTGGCAAAGGCAGCTGCATATGCTTTAGCTTGAAGTGGTTTCATCAAGTTGTGTTCCAATTTTTAAGTAAAAGGAAAGAACCCTATCAGCCAAAAATATACCCTTCAGAGAATCACGTTTTTATAGATGCAGTGATAGAGACAGTGGCAAAGGAAATTGTGCTTAGAAACTCACAGCAGACAGCTAAAAATTACACAAAAGTGCCCCGAAGAGGCATAAAATAACTTAAAAGAGACAAGAAACAACCACAAAGAGACAAAAAAGAATCGAAATTACCACAAATAGACACAACACAACTACAGAAGGACTCAAAATGCCCTCAAAGAGACACAAATTTGACTACAAAGAGACACAAAATTACCTAAAAGAAAAACAAAAAACAAAAAGTAACCCAAATAAGGTATAAATAAAAAATAGCTTTTAAAGAGACATGGATGACTACACACACACACACACACACACACACAGACACAAAACAACCACAAAGAGATAAAAAAAATACACAAAATGACCACAAAAAACACAGATAAACCCCAAAGAGACACAAATTGAGTAAAAAGTAACCAAATTTGTCAAAAAGAAAAACAAAACAACCACAAAATGAGACAAATTACCACAAAGACACACAAACAGCCACAAAGAGACTTAAAATGCTCTTAAAGATATACAAATGACTGCAGAGAGACACAAAATTACCTCTAAAAGACAAAACGACTATAAAGAGATCTGTGTCCTATTTAGGAGTGGCAGTGGGGTCCTCTTTATGTCTGTGTGTTTTACATTATTTTCTCTGCAAACCACTGTAAGGTGCAAAGTTGGTCGTCTGATTTAAATTGATTGTGAATTTATAAACCTATAATAAGTATGCACATGTGTAAAAACACATATGTTCTCATATATGATCTCTGAACGCTGTTGATTTTGTTTGTCAGGTTTGTTGGTGGGAAGCTGAACATGTGTTACAACGCTGTGGACCGTCATGTCGAGAGCGGCCGTGGAGAGCAGCCCGCCATCATCTATGACAGCCCAGTGACTGGAACTAAACAGATAATCACTTTCAGGGAACTTCAGCAGCAGGTAAATGGTGTTATTAGCGGCTGACAACACAGAACTGAGACGCAGGAAGAGTTTGAGCACTGTATTTAGAGTTTGTCCGTGTTACCATGACAATAGATACATTTCCCATCCCTTAACTGAGACAGTTTTCCTGCCGCAGCTGGTGGATTGAGCCAACATTAACATGTAGGACAACAAAACACAATAACAAAAACAGAAGGAAATTATTAACTTGATTTTGAGCAGATGCTTCAGTTTAATCAGACTCAATTGCATGCACTATAATCAAAACGTGCTTTTTACTGCCTCTGGAGCAAAAACACAATTAATTTAATGTGATTTAATTAAATTTACAAAAACATACTGAGTTCTTTCCATTTGTCAGGCTATGTCCAGCTGAAGGCAATCTGTAATAGACTTAAATTCACAGTTATTTTCAAATTAATAGCCCAAAACCAAAAACAAAATTAATAGAAAAATCCCAGATGCACAGTGTTTATTAGTTTATGTTGGTTGTCATAGTCATGAGCAGTTATCTAGAGCGGTTTTATGCAGATATTGGAAATATTAACAGTACCTGCTCTGTGTGTTGATCCAGGTTTCCAGGTTGGCCGGAGTGCTGGTGAAGAATGGCGTACGAAAAGGAGATCTGGTCGTCATCTACATGCCCATGGTGCCGCAGGCCATGTTCACCATGTTGGCCTGTGCACGCATCGGCGCCCCACACAGCCTCATCTTTGGCGGCTTCGCTTCCAAAGAGCTCTCCGTCCGCATCGATCATGCCAAGGTTAGAAAATCTTGTTATTATCTGAGATTTATCATTTCTTGAGCTGTGAAAACAGGACGGCAGGATCTTAACTAATTCAGTGTGAGTCTCAGTGCCTTCAACACTTATTGAGGACAGGCTGATGTGACGGCTTTTTGTTCTTTTTATATTCTTTTCGGTTGTTTACGATGATGTTGAGATACAAAAACAAATGCAGAGTGAAAACAAAAGAGAAAATACTCAGTAAAAGTAATTGCACACTGAGGCAAAGTGATTTGAGATCATTGTTTACCTGTCGGGGTGTAGCGGGCATGTTGATCTTGAGAATGCGTTCTAGAGAAGTTTTTCAAGTTTAGAATAAAACTGTCAAACTTGAAGCGCATGAGGCTCGCTAGTTTGGTTTAGTCCTGTGTAGGGTTGGTAAAGGCAAGTTTATTTATACAGCACATTTCATACCCAAAAGGCAACAAACTTCATGTACCGAAAGTACCGAACTTTACTACTTCTTTTAAGGACATCAGCCAAATTATGTCAGTACCACCGAGCACAGATTTATGTCAAATCCATCAGTGTCAGTGTCTCTGACCCCTTTTTCACAAACATGGAACAGGTTGCTTTCCAGTGCCCACACTTAACCCCTTGAAACCTGAGAAACTTGGCTTTAATTTCTTCCAATACATAGGAAGAAAGCCATGAGTGACCTAACAAGAAATTAAACCAAATTATCAAAAAAGTATTCAAATGTTACAAGAAAATCACCGGAATGAAAAAGAAAATGGAAAAAACAAACAAACAAACAAACAGAAAAACAAAGACGGTAGTGACTTTGAAAATGTGCTAAAATGTGAGTTTAATTAACTGTCAATATAAACTTATAATTAGTTAGTTTCCTGGACATTTCCCCCTATTTTTTAAAAAAAGTCTGATAATTTTCTCCCTCTTTGCTCTGTCTTTTTTTCAGTGAATTTTCTTGTTGGCTTTTCCCAATTTCTTGCAATTTGCAGGACGTTTGTTGCCAATTTTGGCCATGTTTTCAAAAGGTTTAACTGTAAAAAGCACTTTGTGCTACACAAATAAAGTCTGATTGATTAATTGATTGACTGATGCGTATGTAATTTCAATATGTCTTATGTGCTCCATTTATTTGGCGCACAAACAGAACTTAAGGCTTATTTCCTGAGCTCAGAACTGATCTGAGGGATAAAATACGTGAGAGCGTGATGAGAGGTGGATTTATGATAAACTGAGTGTAGGGGGTTGAGAGAAAAAGCAGCAGCATGTCTGCAGATGATGCCACCATAATGTAGGACTGATGAAAAGAGTAGCTCGACTTGAGGCAAATATTTCTACTCTCTGACTCTGTGTTGCAGTAAATAGGTGAAGACTGGTAAAGACCGCCTCTTGCTCTGGAAAAAATGCGTGAACTTTGTTGTGCTTGTAGTTTAAGGCTGACAAGTGCATAAGTGTTAAAGAGCACCGATGTGCACCATTCACCCCTGCAAAATATCTGTAACACTGAAAGCCAGAGGTGCCCGAGGCCTCTTTGTTTTTGTAAACTCACGATGAATCATTCACAGCGGGAAGCGCTTGACTTGCAGTTTCTTTCTGCAGTCGTACACTGAAGAATGATGCCAGCGCCATCTGCACTGAGATTTTTTAACAGTTCAACAGAAGATTTAATGGACCCTTCGGACATTTTGACAGGAACTGTTTTTGAGGATGATGATCTGGTGTTGAGCGATGTGTTTACACAAACATAAATCTCAGGTGAAATACAGTATTATGAAGTATTGCTCCCAGCTCCTTGATCCAGTGTTTAAACTCTTTTGTCGAGGTTCTCTTCAGGGAATGTGTAACGCTGAAGTATTGTTGACTCAGTTCTTTTCAGATGAATAGTTAATAGGATCTACATGAATGAGAACACTTTTTTTTCATAGAAATTAATCCCTCTTTTGCAATTCAGCAGAATAGTATAGAAAAGGCATTTGAGAGGTTCTTGTTTAGCACCCTCTGTAGACATTTCAGTGCTTTATAATAGACACTTGGGCAAATCACTACCACTGAGTGCATCTCTGTTAGGGACCCTGTCCTTCAGGTTTTTGAATATGTGCATCAAAATGTAACCTTTTAAGTCTGTGTCACCAGACATGTCTTTCCTTTGTTGAAAACATGGTAGCTACCAGCGTAACTCTTTTTTTAAAAATTTTATTTTATTATTATTATTTTATTTATTTATTTTGTTGTTAAAATTTGTTTCATTGTTGCTGTTCTTTATTTAACTTTTTTCTTCCCCCCCCCTTTTTTGACTTGCAAGTTATTAATAATCCAGTGGGTGTGAAGCAAGAGGTTGGTTAGGAACTTGTTTCAGATATTTTTATTTTTTGTGATTTTTGGGGAATATAAAAAAAAAAGTTTAAACTTTCGCTTTCTGAAATTTGCTTTTCGGAACATTCCTAATTTAAATCCTTCTTGTAACTGGGAAATATGTCAGTACAGACGCTACAGACTTTCCAACTGCATTTCGCTGGGACTGTAAAACCTGAAAAGTTACAGAAAATATGACTCTGTAGCAACACCAGGTATGTTGTGAGCCTGCTATTGATCGACTTAATATTTCACGCATGTATGTGAACTTGATTTGACTCGATGCTGGAGAGCTGCCACAGGCAACAGACTCACACCATTAATACAGTGTTAAAAAATATACCAAAACAAATATTCAAGCCGGCTTTGATAGGAGCACTAGATTCTGTTTCTAATACAGATCTAGACACCTGATGCTGACGGTTCTTGACATTTTGACACAATCCAATTCTCCACTGATCTCTGTGTTTCTCAGCCCAAGCTGATGGTTACAGCCTCGTTTGGCATCGAGCCCGGCAGAAGAGTGGAGTACATCCCCCTGGTGGAGAAGGCCTTGGAGCTGAGCTCTCACAGGCCCTCCAAAGTCCTCATCTACAACAGGCCTAACATGGTAAGAAGCACAAAGCATCGTAAAGCTTAATTTGTCAATGTGGTGTCATTTCTAAACCCGCTGGCTGTGTGACAGAATGTAAATGTGTCCGACATATGGCAGCCATATGTGAATCTAATTAATGTCTCAGTATAGCTGCTGTTGGGAGAAAAGGTTTTCCTAAGGCTGTTTGTTGCAGTTTCTAACATATAAAAAAGGATTTTATCATTGAACTAAATACAGAGCATTAGATTTTATTTTATTGCCTAGAACAGTGGTTCCCAACTGATGGTTTGCAGGCCAAAAATGGGTCGCAGGTGCATTCTTAATGGATTGTTAGTGACTCATGACAATGTCAAGTATGTAACTTACCTATTTCTAACTCTTCCTCCTACCCTTCTCCCTTTTGGTATTTTCTCCCGCTAATCTCCTGATTTCATAGTGATGTGACTCATATGGGTTTTTCACAGTTTCTGTGATATGTACAGACTGTAGGATATGTGTCGTTGTTCTTGGAAACCTAACCCAAATGACAACGCCTGACCTGCGCCTGACATGCGAGCTGAGATCTGATCGTAGCTTTGCTGGAGAAGACTGTATGACCAGTTTTCTGTCATATGTTTATCTCATAAATGAGGTCCATAATTCTATGTCTCTCTGTCACGTCTCACTGGTAGTTTCCCCACGTTTCTCTGTAATCTGTGTTTAAAGACGCAACAGCCTCAGCAACAAAAAGCCACAGATTATTTGATAGAGAGCCAAATGTTTCAGAGTTTCCGTTGATGCTCAGATAAATAAGTCACATCCTTCTGACCACAGAGAGAAGCTGCTGATGAGGGTTGACACAGAGTTTATCGGGTGAGTGGTGTCAGCGTTTGCGCAACACTCCCAAGGAGACGTTAGAGCAGAATGGCTGCACTCACAGAGATCTGCTTCCTGCTGTTTGCTGTCATCAACAACATTCACGCAGAAGAACTCATCACCGTTAAGGAGGAACGAGAATCTTACACCTTCGTCCTTCCCAAGGAGGCCGACTCCTGCCTGATCTCCAAATTTGTTGGTGAGGAAAAGCTCGTCCTGTGGAACACCTCTGACCTCTGGTCCGACAACTCCACAGTGCCTGAAGACTTGAAACGACGACTCTCAGTCATCAGCACGGAGAATAATTCTTCTCACATGATCCACCACCTGACCCAGTCAGACTCCGGCCTGTACCAAGAGGAGTGTTGGACCGACGGCAAAGTCACATATGAGAAAAGCAGCAGTGTGATTATCTGTAGCTTAATATATGAGATGAACATGTTTCCAGTGAAGCCTGGTACAACCGAGAACCTGAATTGTTACAAAGAGACTGACGATCTCGATGTCCTGTGGCTCCAACGTGACTTTAGATATGAGCAGACAGGGTGGACCAGAGTTTTTGGGGACAATACGACATTAGTGATGGACGAAGGAAGATTCCAAGTGGTGAAAAACACATCAGCTCTTCAAATATCCAACTTGACAACAACAGCCATTAGAGAGTACACCTGTCTGGTGATGGACCAACAGCAGTGTGTCAGCAGCCAACCTGTAGAGGTATACCTGTTCAACGATATGATCTACCGCTCAGTTGGTGAGACGGCCGTGTTTCGATGCCCTGTCACTGATTTCAGCGATGACCAGCCCCCACGTTGGAAGTCCTACACTGAGCAAAAAAACCTGTCTATGGTTTCAGTGGACCAAAACTACTCTTTGGTGATATCATCACTTACATTAAATGACACAGGTGTTTATGAATGTGAAATCTCTATGAGAGACTATGGAAGGTATTTCATGATTGTGTGCCCCAAATTTAGCCCTCCTGCTGTAGAGCTTTTCTCAGAGGGAGAGGAGGTCACCCTCGGTTGCAAAGATGCCAAAATGGGTGACATGTGCTTGTGGTTCTTCAAGTCGATCCAAACAAAAGGCAGAATTGTCAGTATACAGTCTAATCTGACCATGAACAGCAGGAGCATTCTGCCTGATGGGTGTTTGGTTATCTCTAACATCTCACTAAAAGACAAAGGAGAGTATTGGTGTGCAGTTCTTGAGCCAGATGGTCAGTGTATAACAACGAGCAAAACAGTGTTAATGTACAGAGATCCGTTTGGGATTCACTCCACCTTCTACAAAGTGAGATGCTCATTGCTCAGTGGACTGCTGGTGATGCTTTGTGTTGTTGTAGTCGCAGTGAACCAGAGGACCAGGGGAAGAGAGCAGCTTTGAGCTCAGTCACACAGTTCATATGCAGATTTCCTCACTGTCTCTGATACACTGTGTTATATAATACATCTGAAAACATGGACACAAAAGACAGAATGACAGAGGGAAAGTTTACTGTGTATGTGTACATACACTGTACATATGAGCATATGAGATGCTTTACAAAAAATCCATATCAACTCATTTTAATACACCGATCAACACAACACATACCAGCGTTGTGTTCATCTCCTCACAGCTAACACTCTGCCTTTTATTTTCTCTATTTATTCTATTCCATGTTTTTTTAAACACTTGATTCTACAAATGTCTTTTAAAAAATTGTTGTTAATTGTTTCTTTGATCACTTTAAACAAACATCAGATCTATATTGGATGTATGCACACACACACACACACACACACACACACACACACACACACACACACACACACACACACACACAAAATGTGCTTATTGGTAAACATGTATGAGACATATGAGATGTGTAAATATGTATATATGTATGTCTATCAATGCACTGCATAAATATATATAGAATTTTATTTTCTTAACTTGTTTAAATACCTATTTCAGTCTATTTTACTAATATTGTTATTAATATGATCTGTTGTTAATTTCAGTCACTGTATTTTAACTGTAATTGTGCTTTGACAACCACGTCCTGCCAATAAAGCTTGTTGAAATGAGTTGAACTGAATTTATTACAGAAATAACAAACAATAAATAAGTGAAATAATAAAAGAGTTGAAAAATGAGATGGGAAGTAAGAAAAATAAATACAAAACAATTATAATTATAAAAATTAGACGTAACTATATATGTAGACTGCTACAAATATATTAATATAAATGAATATATAAATAAGTGTATATATATATATATATATATATGGCACAAACATGTACTAAGACTTAACAGTGAACTTATATGATTTTGGTGGTCAAAGGTCAAAGTCATCTTTACCTGACAAAACATGTTTTTGGCCATAACTCATGAATTAATATGCTAATTATGACAGAATTTCACATGTATGTGTAACTGGATGACGTTGTATATTGAAAAGGTCAAAGGTCAACCTCACTGTGACATCATTAATGTTCTGCAAAAACTCTTCTGGCCATTAATCATCCTAATTTCTCAGGAACAGAGAAACTGACATTTGGTCGGATATTGAATTGGTGACACTAATGTTAAAATCACCTGCAAGGCAGTAATTCTAGTTTGGAAGATATTACATGGTGGACATGAGCCCATTATCAGTGCAGTCAGAGAAATGGTTTTCATTGGAAATTCACCGGAAACTCATCCCATTAAAATCATGTGAAGCACCACTTTGAAGGTGGTTGCGGCTGCTTTATCAATTACTGTATTGAGCGAGCGAGAGGTTGTGGTCCTGTGGACACGGCTTCCAACATGAAAGCGCTTTTACATCAGCCAAGTTTTTCTCCAGCTTGGCTTTGAGTAAAGTGAGTAAAATAGGATGCATTTCAGACAGCTGGAGGTTATATGGGCCGTCTGTCCTCTGCCTCCAGAGTCTGTGTGATATTGAATGATGTCTCAGTCTTGAGCTCATTCTCTGAGAACCAAGGAAAGAAACGACTTTTCTTTATCCTCCTGGGATGATTTAAATGTTAATGAAATGAAAGTATCAAAGAGATTTGAAATGAGACAGATGTCAGAGATATAAGGGGCATTATTCTGTGACCTGACTTTACCTCTGCTGGTGACTACAACTGATTATAATGACTGATTGAAGCTGGAACAGTATTTAAACAGAAACATATATGTATAATTTTTCCCTAGTCACTTGCAAAGCAGGCAAGTAGTTTCCCCCAAACCATAAAATCAGTTTTGCAAAACAAGTCTCACCACTTGAGTAAATGAAATTGATCAATAACACCCGGAGTATCTATTATGGCCATTTGAAGCTATGAAGCACTCTTCACCAGCTTCCTTTTAGAGCAGTTTTCTAGGCATAAAAATAAGCATATGTTTCTCATCTTTCTTTCTTTCTTTTTTTTCAGGAAAAAGTATCATTGAGTCCTGAGTTGAGTCTGGATTGGGAGGAGGAGATGGCTACAGCTCGGCCACACGACTGCGTCTCTGTTCCCTCCAATCACCCTCTCTACGTCCTCTATACGTCCGGGACCACGGGAACGCCAAAGGTACTGACATTACAGGGCTGTGATCAGCAGCAGGGAAAAATCAATACCTGATTCATACTCATAAGAGATTATCTGTATTACTCGACACAGATTGGGGATAACCGCAGCCAAATCAACCCAGCTTCAGGAAACTGAAAAAACTTAAGTTACAATATTTCAAATTTGGATTGAGGCTAGTGTCTGATCATTTTTAATGCTTTTTATTATGCATGTATTAAGATATATATTAAGACATATAAGAAAGTGTTTTGGTGAAATGCAGTACATGTCAAATCAGCACTTGAGTATTGTGTTAGTATCAAATCAGTAAATTAGCACATCACTTCATCCCTAATGGTTATGGATATCACGAAAACATACATTGTTACGCAGACGGAGGGTTTACAGTTGGCCCTGTTTGTATAAACACTGTCAGTTTTGCAGACCTCTTGCGTGACACATCTGTTCTTTGACTCTGCAAAACAATTCAGGTCCAATCTAAACACCGTCACTGTGACATAAATAAGATTTCCACTGCAGGAGCTGGAGCTCTTGCAGGAGGAATTGCCTGCAGGCAGTTTCAAATGAACCTCCCCCCAGCTCCTTTCAAATAGCATCACTTTGTCTTGGACCAACAGATGATATAAAATATCCACCTGCTAGCTACTACCAGAGCCTAATAGTGCTGTTACTGGCAGCTTTTTTCCTCTGCGACTGGCTGTGACTCTCCCAGTTATTGCTGTAGGGAGACTATAAGTTTGAGAACATCTCTATAATTGGAGACAGGAGGACTTGAGGATACTATTCAGCTCCAAAATATTTTAACAGCACCATTAACAAATAAAAGTGGGACACTGGAGTCAGTCTGAGAAGCAGTCATTTGAAAATACCATCCCCTTTGACTGCAGCCGGGCTGAGCGGCTGTGTTTAGATTGATATTATACGCCTGCCTCTTTGCCCAGTGCAATACCTGTCGCCAGTCTGATGTTTTTCTTATCTTGTCCCTCAGGGTGTTGTGCGAGACACTGCAGGCTACGCTGTGATGCTGAAATGGACCATGTCAAATATTTATGGACTCAGTCCTGGAGATGTAAGGCAATAAAGCATCCTCTTTTGAATCTGAGACATGTTTGAAAAAAACCCAAGAAAACAGCATGCAGTCAGCAAAGAGATAGATTGCTGTGCACTTGAAAGCAGATCTGGTCACCATGTAATATTTATGGTAACCGAGCAGTCATGTGTTTTGGAAGTTGTATGTTTTGCTTGCGCTTTTTATTTTCCTTTACATTCATCATTTATACAACATAAGCTAGTTGGTGCACATTTATAATTCCTTCTAGTGTTTATTTTTAGCATTTATAGGCTCAAAGGGAATTTATTATAAATAGAATGCTCTTCATTTATTAAGTAACACTTGATGCACTGCGCTCAAAATGAAACCAGAGTAACATATTCCACCTGTTTGCAGGTTTGGTGGGCAGCGTCAGACCTTGGCTGGGTGGTCGGCCATTCATACATCTGCTATGCTCCTCTGCTCCATGGCAACAGCACAATACTCTACGAGGTATGTCTCTGTAGACCAGCAATACTCAGCTTTCTTTGTCTGGGGGCCACTTTTGCAAAATTACAGGAGGCCAGGGGCCAGTTGCGGCAGCCTCATACTTGTTCTGTTCAGGATTGTAGGATGTTTTTAGGATTTTAGTACATTTCTGTGACTTAAGGATGTTTTTCAGATTTTAGGACATTTTAGGACTTAAGAATGTTTCTAGGATTTTAGGATATTTTTAGGACTTTCGGATATTTCTAGGATTTTAGGATGTGTCTCTAATTTTATGATAGTTCTAGTATTATAGGATTTTTCCTCGGATTTCAGGACCTTTTGAGGATTTTAGCACATTTCTAGGATTTTAGTCCATTTTGTGGATTTCAGAACATTTCTAGAATTTCAGGACATTTTTAGGAATTTTGAATTAATCCAAGTTGAAAATATCATCAGGCTCATTATCTGTCTTGCTTCTGCTACGGTTCCAGCTCGCTCACTACAAGTGTTAAAGTAAAGCCATGACTCTTTGGGTTCGGCTGATACTCACGATTATCCCAATAATGTAATTTTACCACAAACAACTTACTGTGAGTGTTTTTTATTGTAATCCACGATAAAATCATATATCGTCCCATCCCGACCCTCCATCATAGGGCAAATACATTAAATTGAACCTTAACCACATTTAAGAAAAATTACAATAAATCTACCTTGTACCTTATTCCTTATTCCAGTTCTTTTATTATACCCTTTGAGGTTTTTAAAACAGTTCTCAAAGACTCAAAGCGCTTTCACACCGCTTGTCACATTCACACACACATTCATACACTGAGGGCTGAGGTTACCATACAGGGTGCCATCTGCAACTCAGTGAACCACTCACATACACTCACACACTCACACACCGATAGAGCAGCCATCAGAAGGAATATAAGGTTCAGTATTTTGCCCAGGGATACTTTGACATGCAGACTGGAGAAGCTTGGGATCAAACTGCTGACATTCTGAGCGCTGATGTAATAAATGGTCCTCAGCATAAAAAACTACATTGTAAGAAGCACACAGAAAGACCAAGAGACAGGCAAACATCCTTCTCAGTGCTGGTCTGCGTATTTTGTTGCATGCTAATAACCCCCGACATAATAAATATCCTGCAGGGAGAACATACTCCACTAGCCGATGGGCAGTCAGCTCACAAAGCAAAGCCAAATTACCTGTAATAATCGGATGCATCAAGTGACTGTTCAAAAGACACAGTCATGCAGAAAATATTAAGCTTGTTTATGCCTAATTACCATTCATCTTACGAGAAGTTGGGTGTGCTGCATGTCAATGTTGAGCTCAGTGGAAGGGCTGCGTCCTGAAGATTTGAACTGATACAATAATAATAATAATAATAATAATAATAAATTTAAATTTAAATAGAATTTTTCTGTTGAGCAAGTACAAAGTGCTGTCCAATATGAGAATACAAACCAAAAGCATCAATAATGAAACATATGCAGATACATATACACATAAATACATACATATACCTATGCATACTTACATAGTGTCCTGTTTGGACAGTACGGTGTGTTCTCAGTTATAAACAAAGTTAAAAAACAGTCTAGCTGCTTCATTTTGAACAATTTGGAGCTGTCCTGTAGCTCTAATTTTTAGCAGGTAAACATGGCGCTACAATAATCAAGGTGATAAAAGAGCGCATATTATTTTTGCTGTTTTTGAGTTATTATCCATGATGACACCCAGGTTTTTTGTTAAGTGAGGAGTGATTGGGCCTTGGAGCTGCTGAATTTGTTTTGCAACGTGTTCAGGACCAGCGATTGGATATACTGTAAATGGGTAAATGCATGGAAATACAATAGTTACAATGGTAGGCAGCTCTACAGCAGCGCCGCAACAACAAAAAGCACATACCGCTGACGCAGTGTAGCATGGGTGTAACCTCCAGGGCAGGTGATGCACACTGCATGCAGAACATCCTCAATACAGCCTCTCCAATACTACACACCGTTCGGTTTTCTAAATACCGCTGATACTGTAATACCATAGTACCATCCATGCCTAATACACAGTCTTTCTCTCACCTGTAGGAAGCGGCGCTGCTGGTCAGTGAATTAATCTGACTTCCTTAAATCAATGTTTGGCTTCAGCCACGGAGGTGTTCTCACATGGCTCTTCTGCTAACAGTTCGTCTCTCTTCAGGCATGATGCTGCCAACCTCTTGTCTTCCCTCTGATCAATACACAAACACAAATATTTATCCAGAGCAAAAATGACAACCAGAACTCACTGCCGCTGTTTACCATTCTCATTCATCTGTGGTTGTCTTCTCACAGTAGAGACGGGCGAGTTGAATGGCAGACACACAGTGGAAATTGCTGTTGGACTCATTTGCCTGCAGGCTTCTTTTGTCCATGTCTTTTCTTCAGGATAAACAATGCTCCAATAGTGCAACTGTGTTTTCTAATCCTTGGATTTCGGGGGCCCATCTGTCTGGAAGGCAGCCTTCCAGTGAGCCTCTCCAGTTTAAACAGCTGCTCTATGAATATTCATGCTTTGCAGTTCACAGTTGAAGTGAGTTTGCACAGCGTAACATTGTAGAAATATTGCTGTAATGTTTTTGAGCTTCCATAATAATCCATGTATCTGCTATTCGCTCCGCAGACAGTCCCGTCATATGATTTATACGCCTGCTGCAGTTTGTGAACCGACCAGCTGTTTTTCTGTTTTACAGGGTAAGCCTGTTGGGACTCCGGACCCTGGGGCGTTCTTCCGTGTCCTCTCTGAACACGGAGCCTCGTCCATGTTCACCGCTCCTACCGCCATCCGAGCCATTCGCCAGCAGGACCCTCACGCTGCAGTTGGGAAAAAATACCCCCTATCCAGGTAGAAAGCAACACTTCACACAACAGGAAATTCCCTCGTAAAACTAAGACTAAAAGTTTTGTGTAGTATTTCTAATAAATAAATATATTTTACACTGTACCATGGGGATTAGTCTTAAAATGACTTGCTGATAAATACATTCATATATTGACAGAGTGGTGTTCACTATTTTCAAAAATTTTTTAGACTATATGATTGATTTTTATTAAAGTCACAGTTGTTTCAGCCCTAATGGAGATTGAAAATCCAAATTCAAAAGAAGCCCACATTCGTGTTTTGCAGGTTATTAAAAAAAACAACATGAGTAACAGGTAAATACGATAAAATAATAAGAAATATGTAATAGAGACTAAAATGATCATGGTTATCATGATTCAGACTAAGGATAAATCTAACCTTTCTGACCCAGTGACTTAGCCCGGGATAGGTGGACGATAATGGACATGTGTATGATTTGAAATTGTCTTGCTTATATTTTTAATTCTAAAGCTCTGCACACACTAGCTCTTGATTTGGCTGATGACACCAAGCATAAATAATTTTTAGTAAACCCTTCAACCCATTAGACTATGATCCATGCTGCATGACATGAACTGAAACACAGAAATAATCTGTCATTAACTGGTGCTCTGAGAAACTTCATGTGAGAACTGTGTGTTTCGGCGTTAACCTGCTGAACCAACCCATGTTGTTTGTTGAGCTCTGAAATACCAGGAGTGATGTGTTTAAATATCTCACGGCTGACTGTGTTGTGCACAGCCTGTCCGGTCTTTTGTTAGTCTCCGGCCATCTGTTGATGCACAGCTCTCTCCGCCTTCACTGATCTGCGCCCTCGACTCTCTTGTGTTAATCAGGATGGCTAACAAACAATGGCAGGTCACTGCAGCTCACCTGCATTAAATCATACCACCAGAGCTTGTTTCCCTGGCTGCTGCCGCCTCGCTGTTCAGGTAAAGGTCTCTTGTAGCTCAGAGTTAAAAAACATTTTTCTTGGTATCAGTTTTTGCCTAGATGTTGAAATACCTCCTGAGATTATCAGAATCATTAATTGTTTGGTGTTTTGCAGAGAAATTCGGCGGGGTCGTGGTGTCAATTCACCACTTTCATTCTGCTCAGAAGTGTGAAAATGCCTCTAAGCACACAATCATAAAGCAATTCGGCAGCGCGTGACCTTTGGCACCCGTGAATCATTCAGTGACTCCTGAATTGTGTGCTGAATTCGACGTTCTGCAGTTGTTTCCTGTGCTGAATGCACAACATTTTTTTGAATGCTGTACTTGCAGACAGAGATTATTTCCTCTGATATTTTTCCCTCCAATATTTGTCAGCATTTATCCTCTCAGTTTCGAACCTTGCCGCAATTAGTCATTTAAGCGACATGCTGTTTCTGCGTACACTTTCTTGTTCTTAATGCGCCTTTTCCCCTTGGAGGAGGCAGGTTAGTGAAAGATTACTGCATTTCCTTTTGGCGCTGAACAAAACATGTCACCATGACACAGAGGCAGCAATTGAAAGGAAGCAATGAAACATGATTTCATTTAAGCGCAGGGCGGCACAACGTCTGAGCCTTTCACGAGTAACATATGATATGTACTTTCAATTTTACAGCTCCAAAAACAGGTTTCCTGCCAATGAAGTGTGGCATTTTGAAGCACACAGTGTCTGATATTCTCATGGATCTTTAAAATGTTTGCTTAGTGGAGGAGTTACTGACTATTTGTCAGTTTTTGTCTATTCATTAAAACGGGAGTGTTTCTAACATTGCTGCCTAATGGATCCACATGTAGTCTATGGATTTTTCCACTTCTTATAACACATGGAAGGATATGTCAATATGTATAATGTTGTTTTTAATTAAGTGTGTTGATGGAAATGGTAAAACATTTTAGAAAACCATGTTAGCTTCATTATCAAACACATAATTTCATGCTAGAATGGAATTAAACAATAATTTGATACAGTTCAAATACCCTGTCTGCGGTTTATTGACACTGTGAGACATGTACCCCAAACAGAGGCTGCTCAGCAGTAATAGCGTTGGACCCTTATCATTATACTTGAGCCATAATACTTGTCACTATTGATGTGAAAGCTACAGTGAGAGTCTGGCTTTTTAAAGTTTTGGAGGCCGCAGAAATGTAGCACAACAAAAGGTGCCGAGACCCTGTGGGACGTTTACACCAGCAGATCAGTTCGGTTCAATTCAGTTCGATACGCATTTTTTTGTGTTTCCTTTGTGAAAAGTTGTGGATTGTACCTTTAGTAACTTTGGAACCATTCCCAGTTTTTGTCACCACTCTGCTTATGGTACCTAGCACTCAGATCCGGTACTAAAAGGTGGAGCTAGAAACCTGAAGCCGGTTGATTTATAGTAGAGAATGAACACTCTGTGCTTAGGACGGATTTAATGGCTGTTCGTACCATGACAAGTTTTTCATACATTAGTAAACTATAATGATAAAATGAAAGGATATTTCAGCCTCTATCAGCAGCTGCATACTGAGAAAAAAATAATTTAACTCAGGCAGCAATAAACCCCTGTTCTTGCCTGACAAGGTATAAATACACAAACCTGCTATTTTTAAATACCCTATTAAGACAGACTTTCACTCCAGCCTGCAGCCACGTTCTGTAGACAATAAATGGGACGCAGACTTCGCTCTGTGTCACCGGTGAACAAGGAAATATTTTAGTGTATTTTTGTGCACTAAGTACATTCGTTGTCCTGCACCCGTGTGTATTTTGACTGATTATGCACACATTAGTTTCTCTTAAGGAGCACGATCTGAGCAGTCTAAGAAAAATCTGAGCATCGGAATTGGCCCTGAAAAAACATATCAGTGGATCCCTAGTAAATATCATGTTATATTCTCAGGAGTTCATCTTAATAAAAGGCAAACAAGGTGCAAACATCACCACCTTCGACTGGAGCCGTGCACTTAGTCATTTGACAGCCAAGTTCACGACTTAGTCGCTTAGTCGTGAGTCTCAGCATCATCCTTTCACCAAAACAGTCAGTCAACAACAAAAGTTATATGGTCAAATACGTCCCAGACCACCTCTGCACGTGATTTGAGTGATCAGATCAATGGTGGTCAACAACACTTGTATTTAGTGCTGTCCACTTGCGATCTGATCACCCAAGATCCATGTAAATACCAGGTGCAAACAGCGTCTAAATATCAGTCTTTGTGCAAAACATCTCTGCCACCAACTTCAGTGTCTCTCATTAGTTCTCACTTTAGCTTTGGCACACTGAGCTCACCAAATCTGCTTTAAGCATATTAACAATTTGTAGACTTAAGACATGTGACAAAAGGTCAGAATGTGGATAACCTTAACCACCAAGAAAATGTTGTTTTCTGCTTTATCGGCCACTCCAAGGACAAACCGTAGAGATTATTGTGGCCTTATCTTTACAAACAGGCATAGAAATCGTTTTCATTGGTTAACATGTTGTGGCCAGTGTTACAGAGAGAGAGAGAATGTTTGCTTTTACTATTAACATCTTTTTATGGCACTGAGTCAGTTCAGAGTACATTTACTAGCATTGTACTTTACCTTCTCCAGTAACCCAGAGTGGATGTCAGGATAAACCTAACAGGTGGCTAACTTGTTTGTCCTCATACTGTGCGCATGTGAGAAACTTTGTTTTAAAACAGATGGTGCTTAACTTCTAGATAATTATTTTTTTCTACATTTAATCATTTTAACAAGGTTTGGAACAACAAGCTATAATCTGAAATTACTCACACATCATTGTCATTTATGTTTTAGATAATGTCATTCATTTTTTTAAAGAATTTAGAAAGACTTTCTTAAGCTTTTTTCTTTCTGAAAACAGAACACGGATGTTGACACTGACTGTTACTGACTCAGTTTACGTCTCTGAGCTTGAGCAGCTGCCAAACCGTCGCCCTCCCACCACCATTTCTGGGGTCAGAGTGTCCCTTTGAATCCTCCAAACTTTACTTCTTTTTAACTCCTCAGAAAATACGGAGAAACTGAATTGTCCTTAGATAACTACAAGTGTGGTAGTGGGAGTATAGCAGGGTTTAGCTGGAACAAAAGGTCAAAGCCAGGGCATGGAGTCAATCATGCTTTTATTCCACATGTTATGTAGCCGGGAAGGATCTGCCTGACAGCTGAATGATGATACATTGTTCATGTAGAGGTTTTATTTTGGTCTTTGATTAAATTCTTTCATATTTAATATCAATCAAGGCATTTATTTAAAATTTCATCCTTAAATCTGTTTTTATGAGTCAAATAACCTTGAAGTTCTTGATCAACATGAATACAAGGTCGGAGCTACTAATTGGTGCCACTAAGTTTCCAGTGCACAAAGTAATGTAAAACTCCCCAGTAAGGATTAATAAGTTAAAATTTGCACAATTAATGGAATCTAAACAGCCATTTACAACTATATATATTAGATGTTGAATTGGGTGGTCAACCAGTCTGTAAACAAACTTGTCATTAGCTGTGAATCATTCATCACTAAACGAGGGATGCAAAATTTTGACATTTTTGCCGATATGCCGAATATTTACATGCAGTGAAGGTGATTTTCCTGTTCTGCATGTTGTCAAGTTACCCTTTTAAACTAAACTACTTGTGCTTGATGTTAAAATCTCTATTATTGGAGTGAATGGAGGTGTTATTTGCGACTGAACTGAATGAAGGCTTCCAGGCATCCTTCAACATCTGGGTGATGAACAAAGGCAGAATATTTATGATGTTTTTCTGCTCACTAACATGAAATCGCAACTTTTTTTTGTAGCCTGCCTTCCACGAACACAGTGTTTCTGAAAACCAGAGACTACATTATATTCCCTAGACCAAAGATCAGTCAAGTGCAAAAGAGAATAGAATATAATCCAGAGAGAGAAACAGACAAGATATGATTCAGTGGGGAGAAAGTGACATGATGAAAATCTCTCTGCCTGTTACTGAAGATAGAATATGGCTTCAAGTTTGATTGGAGTTGGAAAGTCATTTCACCATTGCAGAGGGTTGAGAGCGATGAGTGATGACCGGCGGTCATTTGTGGGAAAGTGTAGCAATGGGACAAGCATCTGCGGCTCCACTGTGGCCTGGACGTATAGGGGCTCACAGATGTCTCCACAGCTTTATAGTGAGCAGCCAGCAGTGTTGTGAATTCGTTATGAGCAGCCATCAGAGGGATTTTGGGAGAGAATGATGTGGGAGGAATCAAGGGAGGCTGAAGATAGAAACTGCAGTGTTTTGGGTCACCTAAAGGTCATGGAGGGAGGGTTTTATGAAGCAGCAGTTGTCCAAACTAGGAGGAAACTACAGCTCGAACATGGAGTGACTTGTGAGGGAGGGACAACTTTGACAGATTCAGATGTACTTGCAAGAGTTTGTGGTCTCCAGGTACTCCATGATCCAGGGTTACATCAGTGCGGATGGTGAGGTCATACGGAGGGCAAAACTTTATTAAGGAGAAAGAGCAGCTTATGGCTAATTTCTGCTGCGTGGTTCGGCTCAGCTCTGCTTGACTCGCTCTCAGTGTAGGTGGGACTTTAGCTGATTGTCATAGCGATATGACGTGAAACTGCCATAATAATAAAAATGATAATGATAATTTAGATTGATATTTATTTCGAACAAGACAAACAAAAAGAAAAAGATAAAAATTAAATAAAATGTCAATGACCGATACAAAAAAAAGATGAATTGCATAAATAAGCAGCAAGAAATTGCATCTTACATTTTCAAAAAGGAGTAGGAAGAAGTATAAACTGATTATTTCTTACCCCTTTCTCAGCTAATCAGTTAATTAATTTGTGAACTTCATCTACACTATAATAACAACAACAACTTTTTATATTTATAGCACCTCTAAAAACAGAGTTCACAAAATGCTTTGGCAAAAGCAAAAGCAGAAATAGGATACATAGAATACAGCAACAGAAATCCAAACGGACGAGACAAAACTAGGGTAAAGTTAGGATCAAATTAAAACAAAAGGACAAATAATTCAATATGCAGGATGCAAAATATCAATATAAAATAATACAAATAGACCAAAAACAACAAAAGCAATAAAACCACAAACAAAAGGAAATAAAATAAAACACATTTTTAAACAATTAAAAGACAAAATCAAATAAAAGCAAGTTTATAAAAATGGGTTTGAAGAAGTGATTTAAAACGAGTCACTGATTTGCAGGCAGGTCGTTCCAAAGACGAGAGGCCCTGATCCCGGTGCAACACAGCACGTCTTACTCTGTCCAGCTCTTGCTGAATCCACGCCTGTTAACGTTGTTATCATGTCGAGTAGAAACTTGCATGAATGCGCTGGTCTCCAACATTCTCACAGTTTACACCAATGCGAATAGACGAGACGGCATGTCTTCTCCATATTCAGGCTTATTATGTAGTTGAATATCATTTGTAGCTTCTTAAAGTAAGATAGTCAAATCATTCTGTGCAACCTCTCTAAATTCAGAGGTTCCCACTGCTGCAAAATTTCTCTGCTCAATTTTGAAACAATTTTGTCTCATCACGAGTTTTTAGTCTGAAGGGGGCTTTAACGACACAGATCTATGATGCAGATACGTCCACACTGAACTGACAGTAGTATGCCCTTTGTGACAAATTTTATTCTAATTTATGTTTATTTCTTCATACATTTTTTACATTTAAGTCTTCAGAAATCTATAGTTAATACTCTGGAACTGTTTTGAGCATGTAAACACTCAAACTTGGTTAAAACACATAAAATATATTCTGCCCTTGCATTTGTTGACCATTGCTGTGACAGAGCAGATGTATCAAGTTTCCTCAAGGTGATTGACAGATGGACTCTGTGTCCTTGCAGGTTGCGGTCGTTATTTTTGGCCGGCGAGCGCTGTGATGTGGAGACGCTGGAGTGGGCAAAGAGGAGCTTTGGGGTTCCTGTCCTGGATCACTGGTGGCAGACTGGTAGGAAGATTTCTGCTTTCTTAGGACTGAATCTGACAACCATGACTTTTACCTCATTGACGCGCTCTATTTAAAGCTACACTGGGACGGATTTATAAATATATAGTGCACCTGTCTTGTCTGATTGCAAACATTTTCCCTTTTGGCCCAAAGTTGCATGTTGGGCAGGAAGCAGTAAATTGAAACTTGAAAGGAAAATGCAAAGTGACTCGTAGATATGAGTGACTGAGCTGTGCAGTGAAAGCTGGACAAAAAATGATGTTCTGTTCTCCTGCCTTTTTTAAAATTTTTTATTTTATTTTTTCACTCTGAGGTATAAAGCATCATATAACAGCCAGACCAGCATACAAAGTGTGCAGTTTCTGGACGTATTGTGACACAATTTCTGATGGTTAAAGCGAAAATTGTTTATATATTTATCCCCAACAATATGCTCTGTGTGAAGCTGCCCTGTGCAATTAATTATGTCAGTCTAGTAAGTTGAGAAGCGCTTCACTCTCAAACTTCAGGGATTAAGCTCTTATGATAAATATCCTGAGAAAGCATTTCAAGGACCTCAAGTGCTCATTAGCATGAACTGTATATAATGTTTTAATTTAACTTGATCTTTAAGACTTGGTCTCTTCTTTAGCTTATCAGTGTGAGAGGACTATAAATGTGGTCTTTGCTGTATTTTATTAGTCCATTGACATTAAATTGGCCTTGAGAAGAAGCATAACTCCAGGAAATCACTATTCCCTCGAAAGCCTGCTGTCATAATGAAGCACATTTTATCAAACTCCCCTTTTTGATGAATCCCTTTTATGTTTAGTATTATAGACCAGGGGATTGGATCTCATCTACTGGAGTCATTATGACGTTAAAGACTCCAATGTTTGATTTTCTAAGCATCTGTGAGAACTGATCATCACACAAAGCGACATCATTTGCGCCAGTTATTTGACTCGCAATCACAATTAGATGGGGATGTGCAGCAGGGCAGATGAAAAAATGCTTTTGAGAACTGTAGATCATTTTGGAGAAATATCATCTTTTTTTCTTTTAACTTTTTTTTAACTAAGGGTAACTTCTTTTTTCAAAGTAGTTTTCAATCTGGACCTTATTTTGTAGGGATACATAATATTCTGGGCACATCATCTATATCGGCAGATGTTTAGATAGTGGCTCCAAAATTTTATATATATGTATATACAGTATATATATAATTATCTGAGCGGTTTTGAGGTATTGAGCATCAAAGTCTGGCATTCGAAAAAAGCAAAAATGAGTTGAACCTTTTTATGTACTAAATTAAAATTCCAAAAATGCATATTACTTGGGAAAAAAGGAAAACAAAACAGAATAAGGATGTATAAATAACTCAATTTTGACAAAAATGTTACATAGAACCTTATGATGCTAAGGTATCTAAGTGTCTGAAAACATTATGGGAAGGATCCCTACAGAGATAGACCTTTATGTTAAAGAGTGAGATCCTTTTTGTTTAATCAAAAACAGCCCATAATCACAATTGCCGAACCCACCAGACCCCACTTTAATACATGCTCTATGCAGGCTAAAATTACTGTTTATTTTAAAGGAGTCTGGTGGTTTTGGTGATAGATATTTGACTTTTTAAACTAAAGTTTGACCTTTGCATAATGCGATCAGACATTTATGATAACAATCTGAGCCTGTTAGTGACAAAAGCATGCACTTAAGGTGGATGTTAACTGATGGTGCATAATTGCCCTGAGTTGTTACATTGCAGCCTGTTTTGTGGCTGCTGGCTGCAGCGCTCTTACTCAGTACTGGACCAATTTTAATAATGGTGGTTCCCATTAGTCACTTAGACACAGAAATATATAAAAATTGGGTCGAGGTTGCAAAGCATCAAAGTGACCCTTTAAAGAAGTCTAAAAGTACTAAAAGTAATTATGCAAAAAAAACCCCACTTCATTGCACCTGAACTAAAATCTAATCTCTCGAGTATATGCATGCATTAAGGTTGATTTTTCTGTTCTCCAACTTCTTTTCAATATATTATTGATCAACACCCAGTAGGCCACCACAGATCTCCTCACCTCAAAATTTCACTCAGCCACAGTGAGGTGGGAAAACTCCCAGAGAGCATTGCTTCAACCGGTCACAATCCAGGGCAGCAATTAAACAGCAGGTTTGATTGGCATTCCCTTTCATGGAGTTCGCTAATGTTTAATTGACTTTGCGCCCGTATGGGACACTGAGTGACTGGCTGAGATGTGAGGACTAAGTTGTGTGCTTAGCGAAGAGATAAAGGAAAGAAAACAATCACGGGCACCTTGTCCATCAGTGGAGGAGCGGAAATTGAAATAGCTTCTGCACTGAAGCATGCTGTCAGCCAAACTACTTGATAATAAGTCTCAACTGTCCTAACTTAAGGGTCCAAAACAAAAAAAAATGGACTCAACCAACGGTACAGGGATTCTGTCGATTTTCACTAAAACAAGATTACAATAATTTGTGTTTAATCAGCCTTGGTGGAGAAGGGCTTTCATTTAGATCTGTCTACTCTTTGAAAATTCCATTAACATAGTCAATACTTCAGTGCCACATTGCACCGATGCACTTTAGATTAATGTCAGGCTCACGGAGGCTGAGTCACGATCATCATTTAAAAGGCTAGGTCATGCCCCTTAATTCACAGTCGGCTGGTTGTACATTTGACAAAGAGGGGAGAGTTTGTAGTTTTTTTTTTGAAAGTTTGTAATTTCTCCCTTCTTCACCTCACAGTCGACCTGTTATACAAATATTATACAAATGGCCGTTGTGGGTTTTGATGATAACATGCATAACTGAAATCCAGTGATAGATGAAGTATTGAGATCCTTTACTCAAGTAAAACTTGGTTACAAGTAAAGGTACTGTATTGAAAATGTTACTTAAGTTCAACTAAGTAAGTATAATCAGGATAATGTACTTTAAGTTTTAAAAGTAGTACCCAATGCAGAAATAAAATTAATAAAAAAAAAATTTAAAAACAAGTAAAAAACACCCCAAAGATCAAAATTATTTTAAAAAAGAAGAAAAAAACATGAAAAAAACTCAATAATATAAACAATATTGAAATTAACCCTCCCCAAATTTTGAAATCATTTAAAAAATAGGAAAAAACTTAAATGTTTTTAAAAAATAATTGACTCTAAATTTTCTATGAATCGACTTATTGACTCATCAACAATTGTTTCGACTGTACTTGTATAAACGGTCGCTCTAAAGCCTTCTTACGTTTTTTTTATGCAAACATCTTAATTTATAAACAACACTGTCAACTTTATGTATTGAAGCAAAAAATACAGTATTTCCCTCTGAAATGTAGCGGAGTAAAGCACAAGGACTTCAATTTCATACTAAATGTACTTAGTTAAATTCCACCACTGTTGAAATCTTGGATTTCTAGCTTCCGCTGCATTGTATTAAGCCTCAGTTTTTATTCTTGAATGGGTACGATGCTTTTAGTTGGATGGAGCGCCTGAATCCAGGCACCGTGCCATCATGCTAATGTCAAACCCCGTCCTTCCCAAGTACCGGTGAGCTATGATAAACGTGCCGGTGACAGCGAAAGAGCACAATCGGTTGTCTCTTTGTTTTGTAATATCCTGCCTGCGAGAGCGGAGGATCGATGGCTGGACAAGACGACATCTCTGTGTTAAATATGGGATCAATACTGTTGTTGGACCGTCGTAACGCCATCGACCTTGAGTTTGTACACACTCAGATCTGAGCGCAGATTAGCCCACTTGGCTGATTGGTCTGTGCAGCCTCAATGGGAGTGTGGAGAGCTCAATAATGTGATATTGCAGGAATGTTATTTATCAATTCAGGCTCTTGAGTTTAAATTGCTGACCCTACAGTGGGCTTATCACATGAGTGCTGCGTTCCACTTCAAAGCTGCATCCTCTGGAGTCTGCATTTCAGGGCCGAATACCAACAAGCAGATAAGGCTGTCCCATTTTAGCTAAGTCTGTCCAATTTATGCCTCAAAAAAGTAACAGGCTTCTCAGTCATACACACTCACCACATAGCTGCAAGGTATTTCCACCCAAATAGCCATTTATAACTGTAAAATGGGATCTATGGATTAAGTATGATGAAAAAAACGTCCATATTTATTAGATTTAAGCCAGGAGAAGTCTCCAATGTTTGTGTCAGAATTTAAATTGACGGTTAGGGGATATGCTGGAGTGTGTTAGAGAACCACGGAGGAGTCCAAGTTCAGAGTTCAAAACCAGAGCAATTTTATTTTATTTTCATTTCTTTACTTGTGCTTTTTCGTGTGTAGTCAAAGCTCTGCAAAGAGAAAAAGTATTAATATAACATCAAAACTCTCCACAGAAATAGTGTTAAAGAAACAACACACATATCAAATGAGAAATTTAGACAGTTTGTTCTTTTTAGAAATCTGGACATGTTGTGAACCGCAGGGCATCATATCATTCTCCATCATGTGTCAAAGTCGAAGGCAACTTTCTGGTGGTAAACTTGCTTTCATGAGACAGAGAACTGGCCAAATGCACCAAAACTTTCTGTTTTTGTGAAGCCAGACTGTCTCATTTGAGAAGAAGTAAAGATTCAGTCCAATGTGCGAGTGCAGTGACGGACACACCCTACCTAGAAAGTGAAAATCGATCTGCCAAAATGCAATAAAGGCAGTGAATTCCCTCTCTGTGGTATTTTTATGGTCGGTTTAAACAGCCATACAGTGATTTCTTTTTTTTATTATGAGGCTTCCGGAGCGTTTACTGTTGATATTTACAATGTTTGGAGAGTTTTGAAGAGTTTAAAACAGGCACAAATATGCACAGGCAGACACAGGATTATGACATTTGCAAGCGTTTTGGCGCTGTGTGATTTAGTTGTTTACTGTTTTGTATTACACATCACGTTGCTCTCCACCTGAACCTCCATCTTAGATTGTGTCTGACCGACAGCGCAGACGGATGAACTGAACTTTCACCAGCCTGGATGTGTTGAACAGAGTTGCCGATTTTCATCTTTCTCTACAAGGCTTTGGTGTTTGTGAGATAACATTTCATTCCACTTTAACAAAAGGATGTTTGTTTCACCGTCAAGTTTGAATCTCTCCCTCACACACACACATTAAAAAAAAACCTGTCACACTTTCTGACTATCCTCGCCAGGTGATTTATTGAGTTTGGAGAAAAACCTCTGGCGCCCTCTTGATTTCTGTCTCGATGTGTAAATCCCATTGGATTCTTCACCCCCTGCTAAACTCAATAACTGGCAGCTGGCGGCCGGCGCTGCAATCCAAATGTGTTCTCCACTTTTTCACGGTAGACTGGGTCACTCCTCGTCTCACTTGCTTTTCTCTTTGTGTGTCTGAGGCAGTTTGACTTCAGATGCGTGGGTGGAACAGACGCTGCCACGTTATACATATTCATTAAATCATCATTAGTTTGTCATTTCTTTCTGAAGTTACAGAAGAAACAGAGCAACTTTTTCAGAGTGTATTTGTCAGCTGGCATTATTTGATCTTTTTCAAAAACAGTTTCCCAGAGGAGACTAAAACCAACAATTAATCCATCATACTAATAACAAGACTTGCCCAAGGCTGATATAGATTATGCACGTTTACCAGGACTTGTAGCATGAAAATGGGTGACATATATTGATTCATTCCTCCAACACAGCAAACGCAACTTGCTTATTATCAAGATAAATTCATTTGTCTTCAGGTGAATCCTTTATATGAAACGGAACTTAATGCCAGCTTCATGATTTAAATAGACAATTTACCCCAAAATGAAAATACACATTTTTCCTCTTATCTGTTGTGCTATTTATCAGTCTAAATTGTGTTGGTGCGAGTTGCAGAGTGTTGGAGATATCGGCTATATAGATGTCGGTGATGAGAGATGAGATGGCGTGTGGTGGTCAAAGGTAGCACCCTTAGTTGTGCTGACGCTGCTAACGGAGCTATCAGTGATAACATAGTTAACAATGCTGAAGGGGGTTTTGTGGCATAAGAATTAGGCCGCTTACTCACTGGGGCAACCTGGGGGAGACCAGAGGCTGGGCACAATGTTTCTATAGCAGCACTACCCTGCCACCATCGGTTTGTAAGGCATTACAAGCAGTAACCACTGTAGGGCAAGTCGTCACCTGACTCTGATGTTTGTGGAAGTGTTTGTTTTTAAGATAAGTTCAGTTTTAATGAGTTATTCAGTTCTACAAAAAGGGGATGATTGACAGCTGTGACAGCCAATCCATGCACTCGTGTTCAATGGGGCTGCTCGCGAAAGGTCGGATGGGTGGTTTGGTGGGAACTCCCCCACTGCGGATATCACTACTGCACAGACTTTGGTTTCGAATGATGTCACCAGCAAGATGGCACAACCGTATTCGGGATATTTCAGCTTCGCTTGAGCATAGCGAGGGTAAGTGGGGGCATGTCGTCCATCTTTATATACAGTCTATCTGTTAAACCAGTTAATGGTTAACCATTGACATCCCTAATCCCAGAACATAGTATTTAAAGCACAGTATGCCAAAAAATACCAGGGCATCTTAGTGCATCCAGTCGAATTTTACAGCATGCAAACCAGCATGAGATAACAATGAATGAGAAATATCTAAATAATTTCAAAGTTTCAAAACTACATGGCAGCATTCTCCGGGTTGACCATCGTGTCTGGCGCGCGCTGCAGATTGCATTTTGTTGTGCTTTGTAGTTCCATTATATTGGTGAGAAGACGAGCATCTCTACAACACTTGGCGACTCACATCGAAAAAGTCTGGATTAAAAAATAGCACCACAGGCAAGAGGAAATATGTATTTTTTATTTTGAGTTGAACTATCCCTTCAAGTGTTTCGCTCAAGGGCATCTTGATTACTTTGTGGTCATAAGCCTCGATTGTCTTCCCAAAACTTATTGCAATGGGCTTCTATACTGCTGCATATATAAACAGTTAAAATTTATTGGTGTTTTTATATTGACAGACAGGTATCAAGTGTCAGTAAAAGATAAAAAGCTGTGTGTACACAGTTTCCTTCCGCCTGTACTAAGTTCATGAGTCACCCTGCTGGGAGTGTCACGGCGCAGTGTTCGCCCATCTCCCTGGAGACAGGACATCAATCAAGCAACTTTTAGCAATGTCGGTCCCTTGACACCCCTCCTTCATCTTCCCCTCTGACAGAAGAAGAAGCAACTTTGTCAATGGAAAGCATTTTAACATTCAAGGCTCGTTTACTCCAAAATGGGCATCACAGAAAGGAGAGACAGAGTCCTCCTTGAGAAACTCATTACAGTCAAAACACCTGAAAGCAAAGTTTGTTTGCATTTCCCAGAGTCCAACTCAGAATCAACACATTCTTCAAACTTTTGACAGTATTTTTAAGTCCCTCTCTCACACATTTGGCTTTCTGCTATAAATATTGATAGATCTGTCCTTCTACTTGTACCTTACCTGCAAAATAGATAAAAATTGACCAAAATCGATCACTGATGCAGTTGCTCATAAATCTTCCCAGCTTCATGCTTGTAGCCCTGGAATGTAATATTCAGCAGCTGAAAGCTGTAATCGATGGTGAGAGAACAGGCGCCATGAGTGATGACGGGGAGCGTGGGTGAACAGAGTGGCACACAACATTTCTGATGAAGAATAATATGAGTTCCTCCAGAGCTCCTAACATACCTGCACTTGTTGACCTCCATAAGCAAACCCCACATTATACAGCTGTATACTGAATATAATAATGTGCCTTTTAGCAGAGGCAGCGTTGTAGACGGCAGTGGTCTGTGAGGCCATTAAATATATCGACAAAGTATTTTAAAACATCTTTTCCATGTCCTACAGACATGTCTGCTTTGAACTACACCAAACCAGCCTGTTTTCATTCCCAGTGCGTCTAATACTCCTGCTTTGGAAGCCTTTGACATCTTTATTAGACAAACGAGGGTCCGTGTCACGCTTATCAGTGCGGGTTTCCATATCAAAAATAAGAATGATAATTTTGCAAAATTTATTTTCTCAAACTGTCTTTTGTGTCTGTCAGAACAATGTAGATTAAGAGTTTGAATTTTCTTTTTGTTAAATGTTGGATAGACAAAAGGAAGCAATGAGTGGTTGTAATCCTTGAATGAAGCCTCCCCAGCTGGCCAATTAGACGAGAGGAGGGAGCAACGTGTCGAGGCCACCCACCCCACCACCAGGCATCACAACACACAAATAGAAATAAAAACCCTCCAGTTTTCACTTCTTTTAAATTTCCATTTTTGTATCCATCCGTCAGTGTCAGGCCATTGGTATGCATCTGTAGCCCTAGTTGCTGCTGTGTTTCCTGCACCATTGTTACCAGCTGGTCCTTGAAGGCCCTCACTGGCCCTCATTGGCCCTCGTCAGACCTCGTTGGCTGTTGCAGTAGCATGTTGAATCTGTGTCAGAGATGGATGATCCATTAGTGATTGAAATTACTCTGACTGGCATTAAGAGAAAGAAACAGCAGTGAGAAAAGTAAAGACAAAGCTTAAGTCCAAAGGGTTTGAGCTCACAACAGACTCTTTATATAAAGACCAGTATACACTGTGCAATTTTTGGCCGTCACAGATGGCCAACGTGAAAGAAACGTGGTGATATCTTTGGTCGTGGCTCTAAACCAGTGGTCTTATGTCGATCAGTGAGAGAAGTTCGAGGATGTCTGTCGTCAAGGTCTTGGAATAAAATTCTGACAGTGTCGGAAATTTGCGATGCCCTTCTCACTCTGTGACTGCTGTTACGACCTACGTCTACTGACCGACCAACGGAAATGCAGCATGAAATGACGCACTGATAAGTGCAACACTGCTAAATGCTTTTAGACGCTAATAAATACTTCGAGGTCTCGTTGCAAAATTGGCATGCCAAGTTGGCGTCTTTCCTCCAGCCACAGCTGCGACCACATTTGCATCCTCCTTCTCCTGACTTTTTTTGACACACATAAATGCCACTATAGTAATAGTTCGATTCATGTGTGTTTACACTTTTCTCTTGCCACTACAGTGGCATAGATGGATGACTCACGCTGACGACGATCTGTTCATGCATATTGGCATCAATGGAAGTATGTCAGATGAACGCTGTGATTCAGTGGGCGTACATCAAACTTCATGCCCAAGTTAATTAAATCTATATCGCATAGTTTAGCTTGCACTAAATTTAAAAGATTAATAAAATCTCACAGTCTGCACAAGGCTTAAAGTAAGATTGTTTTCTTTAATCCAATTAAATAAACAGTTGTAAATGTTTGTGTTATTGTTCACTAGCATTTGTTCTTTCACCATCTGTTTGTGTTGTTAATATGGTAGCTGGCTAACTACGGTTACATTGGTCCTGTTGGTCCTCTGTTTTCCCTTTTTAAATGACGAATACACACTATCGCCTCCTGCTGGTATGGAGAGTTATTTCCTCTCACACAGGCTCAGAATGTGGTCTGTTAAACTTTACGGTGACTTGAGACGATGCAACAGTTGGCCTTCATTGCCACTTTGATGTCGGTTTTGTGTGTTTGGACATTATGAGAAAGGCTTTGTGCTAAATTAAAAATAAATGAATTAAAATATTTGTCACTGTATTTGATTTTTGATTAAAATTCTTTTGAACTCGCACCCTGGACGCCTGTCTCTGACAGACCTTTGAAGTGTATTCTCCAGCTCCTCAGTGTAAAGCTGCTGTATCATCATTGTAGAATTATTTATTTATCAAACTGAGTGTGCGTCTGCATTAAAGCCCCTCTTAAAAGATACATCATTTAATTTATTATCTTTTATGCCATCTCCTTACACTGGGAACAGTTCATCAGCTGTGCCAGATGCATACCACTGAAAAGATTAAAAAAGGCTCACTTTCAAACATTTTCCCATCCATCCCTTGTGGGACTTTCCTCACCTTGCAGCCAACTGGTTTATCAGTGCTGATTTGGTAAACAGTCGCATTACACAAAGAGCCAGCGGCGCTTGCTCACTCCTCGCAGAGCTTTTCTTAGATCTGCACAAGGCCCAGAGTTTGGAGAAATGAAAGAAAGACTGACTCAAGCCGTGGAAAGGCGGCAGGACGTGCAGCAGAGGGGAGGTCATGGGTTGAAACTTGTCTCAGGCTCTTAGATTGTAAACAATATAGCCAGGAGGCTTGGATTTCAGGGGAATACAAGTCCAAAGACAAATTGTCGTCCTTCATGCCAACTGGTATTATACTTGTCAGTTTTTGTCAGTGATTGCATGCAACATCAAATTTACACGTTCTACTCTTAATGGGACACAGTAGTTCAACCAAAAGTGAAAATTCAGTCATTATCTAGTCACCCTCATGCTGATGGAAATTTGGGTGAAGCAGCTCCCTCACTTGGAGCTTAAGGCTACAACAAGGCAAAAAACATGACGCCAGTGACGTTTTTCAAAACAACTCGGCACGTCGGGGCTTCAGGACACTTGGATTACTTCATTGGAGCAGTATAGAGACATTTTGCGGTTTTATTATGGATTTTTAAAAAAAAGTTTGAATCCTGGTCACCATTTGCTTCACTTGTTCGGGAAATGATTGCAACCCCTTTTCCCAGTGAAACTCTGGCAGTGTTTTGTGGACTATAAACTTCACCTGACTTGTCATCGGCCTGAGGGTGAGCAGATAATGACTGGATTTTCCTTTTTTGTTTGAACTATCCCTTTAAGGATTTCTCAAGAATGGGCAGCGTGGGGAGGGAAAGCTGGATCATTATATTCCCTCCATTTACTTTTCTTGTGTTACTGTCTGATGTTTTTGTTTTGTCAGTGTTCTTTCCTTTGTCTTGCAAAAAAAAAAAAAAAAAAAAAAAAAAATTAGCCTTTCTTTGTTAGAAATATTAAACACGGCCGAGAATTTGACTAATTTAACCAATTTAGCTTGCTGATTAGTTTTCACTCTGCAACGCTCGGCTGGTGCAGATTTCTTTTTCCTGATACACAGTGGAGATGATTGCTGTGCTCGTTATTCCCATGCGCAGCGGACTCAATCATTGCTCAGCCTCCCGCTGTCATCTCATATGCTGATTCATCCTGTCTCATCAGCCCGGACGTGACACCACTGTGGTTTTCACCTGCACTTTCTCCTCCATTCCTCCCCTTTACCTCCAGAACCATCATACTGTTTGTGCTTATATGCTCCTCTCACATGCACACAGACTCACACACAACATCTGGTAACCCCCACCCACCCAAAACCAACATTCAGGCACAGCCTGCACCTTTGAGGCACCTGAAGCTGACTCACTCTCCTTTATGTGCATACGAGAAAATGTCTGCCATTTTGAAGCCTGATAATAATCTGTGCGCTATTTTAAGAGCCAAGTGCCATTGGCAGGGGGTGGAGGGGGGTGATGATGAAGGTTGCTGATGTCACTGGTGTTGCCTGGCAACAAATGTGTGTTTCCAGTTGGCAGGGTTTAGCTGTCAGCAGTCAGTGGTAGTGGACTTACTGTAGTGTCTTAGGTGTTTGTTTCACCGACTCTTTCTGACGGACAACCTTTGCGCACAGGATTGAATTACCATAAAAAAGTGAGCCGGACCTCCTCAAACCACCCATCCTGTCAAATAAATTGTGCAATTGACAATTTTCTCCTGCCCTTTGCCAAATGCAGTGCTGGCACAAGATTGTTTTCCACACATCCTCCTCCTCCTGGAAACAAAGTCGGAGCCTCGGAGAGTCTGTGAAGGGCAGTTTTACAGCCTCCTTGAAAACATCTTCTTACTGAAGAAAAACAGGCTTTTAACAGCCTGGCGTTCACTTACTCAGCACACAGAGAGCAATGCACTGAATCAGGGGTTAATGAGGAATCTTAACCCGAAACCAAAAAGCAGCAGGAATATTGCCTCTGTAGTGTTCATTTAAATTAGAATGTATCACCATAACCTGCAGGATATCTTTGAACAATTGGCATCTCAGTGGTCAGCTTATCAGCATATTGGTTGTAATTGTGGAGTTGCTTTGGTAGATATAATAATAATATAATAATATAATAATAATGCAAGAACCAGCTGTTTGCATAGAAAATTGTTGTAAATTGGTTTTAAGCATTTTATATAACTTCAAATGCATTATAACTTCTAATTGTGTTGTTAAAGCCCAGCTTTAAAGTTTTTTAAATCAAAATTTCACTTAATTCGGGCCGCCCAGTAGCTCAGCTGGTAGAGTGGGCACTCGATGTACAAAGGCTATGTCCTTGGCGCAGGGGTCGTGGGTTTGATTCCACCTGCGGCCCCTTTGCTGCACGTCATCCCCTCTTCCTCCCTCTTGTGTTCTTATATTAAACGGGAGGCTCTGTAGAATAATTCAGTACCTGACAGGCTGTGATCTTCTAAAGTTACGCTCAGTGTAAGAGCATAACTCCCCCATTTTTGTTATCCTAGCTTGCCATCTTGACCGCAAGGGATTCAGGAATGACAATTCTCAAGCTGCAGCTCTCCGTGGTCCCAACTGCTGGGAGCGTTTTAGAAGTTTTGCCTGCCCTATTTGTAGGACTGTAAGACTATGATTTGGTCATTTTTTCTTGATATTTGTTCTTCTGCCATAAGGAAATAAATAGGCAGTTTAATTGCTACTTTTTGTCTGCTTTTGGCAAGTTTATTCAAGTACAGACAAAGACGATTCAAGGCAATTAAGTGCATGTATTGTTGTCATTTCCTGCTTTCTTGTGCTGTGCTGTAAGAAGGGCTTATATTGACACATTTCATGATTTGTACATAAAGTGGCCCTTTTTGATTCACATAAAACACATTTTCAGCCTAAGGAAGACACAATTAAGGAAATTCATGCTGCTTTTCTTTAAATATACAGTTGGAACAATTGTATTTGTGAGTATTAAATTCTCTGTATGACCAAAACTATGTGGACGCCCTGTTGCAGGCTGAATGTGGTTTGATCCCCAATAAAGGAAAATTTGAATCTACAGCACTGAACGATACTTCGGACAATGGATCGTCTCCAACCTTGTGCCAGCTTAGGGGAAGGCTCTAGCCTGTTTTTAGATATTGCCCTCATATGCAAAGTGACAGTCATAAAGAAATGGTATTTCCAGGTGAAACTTGACTGGCAGAGTCCTGACCTCAATTTTACAAATTTGGCATTAATTTATACGAAGACTTTGATCCAGGCCTTATCACCCGACCTCAGTGGGCAACCTCAGTCATGGCCCTGTGGTTTAATGGGAGCGAATCCATGCGGCAAGACTCCAAAACACTGTAGCGAACCTTACTAGTGGAGTGGAGGCTGATAAAGCAGCAGATATAAGCGCCTGCTTTCAACAATCACATCGGGGCGCAAGTTTTTGGGTGTTAACAAACTTTTAGTGTCCATCAATTGAGTTGGAAGTGATCTGTTAAGTTGGGCGTGTATTATTGATTTGTGGCACTTTCTCAGCATATTGTCTGCGTTCATTTCAAAAACAGTATACGGCATGAGTTAGGGACTCTGCACTCAACATTTGTCAGGATTAGAGCAGGTTGGCCTCTTGAATCATTTAGTATCTTACTTTATCTTACTAAGCAAAGTTGCAACTGGAAGTTTAACCTTTTAAAACCTGCATGGGCACCAGTTTTCTTGCACAGTGTTCAGATACCTTTGCAAGTATTTTAACCTTTGAAATTTGATTTCTTTAAAAAAATGTGGGGAAAATGGGCAATCAGCAATATACTGACTAATTACCAATTCAGTAACTAACTAATTTTAAAAAAGCTGACAAGAAAACAATTTAGCTGGAAAAAGTAAACAAACAAAGAAATACATTTTAAATTAGGTAACAAGAAAAAAAATCTCTGATTGCAGATATTTATTATTTTTATTTTATCTTAGCAATTTTTTCAGCTCATTTTCTGTGTTCTGATACATTTCTCTCCATAGTTTTTGGCTAATTTCAGGTAAATTTCACCTAAAGTTTTACAAATCTCTAGCTAATTCTTGGATCTGTACCAGAAATTGCTAATATAGTCAGAAAGTAATCAATAAAATAATAGATTTTTCAATTATGTCATTATGTAACATTTATGTATTTATTTAACTTTTATGTAATGGAAACGTTTTGGTAGTGAACACTTGGGTAATGGATATTTTTAGTCCTCCATATGATGTGCCACAAAGCAGAAACAATTTAGCCTTGCATAATTTTTGTAGAATTTTTTTTATATGATCACATAATTTGTATTATTGTATTGATTACTTTTTCCTATATCAGCAGTTTCCAGTACAGGTCATATCTTGTGTATTTACTCATTGCCATCTTTCCATGATTTTTAAAGACGTTAAGTAAATTTGCTCAGGTTTCAAAGGGCTGAGTAAGTTTTTGGCCTTTTCTCGGAAATATGTGGACTCTGTATTGCAAACAGACATTTAGGCTTAATTCATTTGTCTGTATTTGCTGTTCGTTGTTAAAACAAGAATTATAAAAAAGTCTTTTTATATTCTTCACCTTATTGGTATTCTGTCCCACCTTTTCTCCAAATAGAGCAGTCCCTCAGCTTCTCCTTTTAAAGAACAAATCATTTCTTTTCTGTAAAATTGTTCCTGAGTCATGTCACCTCGTGCTCCTTTGCCCACCTTTGGGAGTCTCATATCATTCTACACCAAGCAGCAAAAAGCTGCTGTCGCTCACTCGGTCTCATTACATTGCTGCAGAGACAGTAGCACAGATGTCGCGGCTCCTGTAATTACATATCCGAGAGCCGAGGTGCCACGTTTGTGTTACCTCGTTGTTTATTGGCGGCTGCTGTCATTGGCTCTCTAACCTGGGAATTCGTCCTGCATTCATTCCAAGCCATTATATTATTTGTCTGCCGAGGTTTCTAAGGCACAAGACGGGGTCTTTCATTAGCAAGTTAAGTAGTGAATTTGTATGCATAAACTTAGCTCTGAGCGAATGAGGCGAGCCGTCTGAAAAGTGATAAGGGAGGCAATGTTTTTAGCTGATGGAATGAAATTGTCCCGAGAGTCCGGAGTTGAAAATTGAAGAGTGTGTGCGGATGTGTGTGCCTGTGTGCGTGCACATGTTATACATGATTGCTCATCTTGCTTACATGTCTGTCTGTGGTGGGCGGTTTCACCAACCCTTTGTAGTTGCTGCAACCTACTCTGAGTCCCCACACATTTCATTTTCTCTTCTCTTGTCTTCTCTTGTTATTTTGCTTCATTTTGACATTCAGCCCAATCAGAAAAGCTTGGCTAACCAAGCCTTTGCTTTCTTCGTGTGTTTGCTCCTCAGCAGACTGCCAATGATGGTCTTAGTGTGAGCTGTTTAAGTTGTATTGTTTTACACAGACTCCTAGCAGAACTAATCCCACAAGTTTGTAGTGAGATTTGCTCGTCACTCATTCTTGGAAGCAGATTCTCAGAGAAACAGCAGGGAAATGAAACACCAGTCCTAAAGGTAGACATGTTTTCTATTGCAATTCTGAAGTTTTTATGATATCCTATTTCATTGTTCTCATATTGTTTCCCTGTCGCTATCATTTTGTCTGACACAAGCAAAATTGTAACATGTACTTTAAAAGAAAACAATGTCAAAAAAGGGACAAAAACAATCTATTCTCTCTCCATCTGTTCTCATCCTCCTACGCCGCTCCGTCTTTCCAAATGACCTCGGGTTGGCTAACTTGTTTAGCTCCTGACCGAGTTACCGCAGCAACCACATATCACCAGGACAACCACGAGCGCTGCCGTGCATATATATGATGTACAGAAAGCAAAGCACCCTTGTGGCTATTTCTGACAGGGTTGTTGTTTACACGTGAAGTGAGTGCTGTTTGTTTGTGTGTTATACCAGTTAGTGGAGGAGTTCGCTTCACTGCTGCTGTCCTTCCAAGAATCAACAAACTAGAGCTCAGTGCCATTTCTAAATTTTGTTTATACTTTGATTTTGTGCAGTTTTCAGATGCAACCTGACATCGAATGTGAATATTTCAAAAAAGCAGACAAGTGAATCGGCTTCCTCCAGAGCAGATTTTACACACTTGCTTCGAAATATTTATTTATTCATCATCTGTTGAATAAATTCTGCTTATTCTGTTAAGGGTCTTGTAGGGCTGGAGCAGATTCCAGGTGACCTTTGGCGAAAGGTGGGACACACCCTGGACAGGTCACCAGACCATTACAGAGTTGACACATAGAGACAGACAAACGCAGCATTGATGCTGCCTGTTCAAGGCAGGAATATCACGCCGTTTATAGTTGGGAAGTGTACTTGAGCTCTACGATGGCCATTCTCCAGATTCTTAAAAACTAAAATGAACACTTTTTCTGGTGAGGTGCTGGTTTGCAAGTAGCAAAAGGCGATTAACAAGGCACACTCATCACTCTGATGCAGTCTTTGTATTTTTAATTCTGTGTATCCTTTCAGCAGATATTGCATCTATGCAAAAGCCCGCATTGGATCTGCAGCTGTGAAAGAGAACATACCTTTATATTTGTCCCTCAAGGGGAAATTAAATTTTTTCACTCTGTTGTTATTGCTTCTCTCTCCTCCTATTTCATGTTCTAAATCTGGTCAGTCCCAGTCGCACTCTGTGGCCACTATTTCCTGTTCCCATATCGGTTTTATGTGTCTCAGTGTGCAGGCCTGACAGCCACTGTGGAGGGGGCACATTGTGTGAGGAGACAGTTGTTTCATCTCTTTTACAAAGAGTGCTCGAGGAGTTGCAGAGAATACAGAGTGCAGGATCAGAGAGCCATCTTTGTTTTCCTGAACAGCAGTTCCCCCCCCAAGCTACTAGTAATGAGCACGGCTGTTCGATTGCACCTTCTCAGCTGAAAAGGCGCCTCCGTATCACCCGTCCCGCTTTTCCGACGCATCCTCCAACAACCCTCCCCCTCCCTCAGCCCATTCATCACACTCAGAATGCCTCTCACTGGCCGAGCTCATCTCCAGCAGGTCGAAGGAAGATTGATTTGTTTGTGTACAGAGGCAAAGAGAGCGCGAGGGAGCGCGAGGGAGCAAAAGGAAAAGACAGTGATGGGAGTAAAAGAAGACTGATACCAAGGTGTGTTTTTGTTTCTGGATGTGTGCGCCAGGACCAGCAGCTAGTCAGACAAGCAGATAGACAAGCACACAGCATGAGTGTGTGTGTGCATATGTGTGTGTGATTGATGTCAGCCCACAGACAATGTTTTCACTTTTTCTCACTCCCCTCTAGCGTTCACTCACCTGTCTCTGCCTGTGCTGTCTCCCTCTCCCATCCAGCATATTTAATCTCCTCGGCACAATGTGACCAGAGTAGTAGCTGTGAGAGAATTTGTCTCTTTCACCTCAAGGACGTTTTCATCTTGACCCGTAAATAGACCCATATTGGACAGATAACCCCACTGGATGAGATTTTGTCGCATCGGCAAGATATTCATGTAGGATACTGTTGAGTTGTGGGGAAATCAAAGTGCTGAGGGTGTCAATAGTCATATTTCTGCATCAGTAGTGATAGTGTCTGCTTACTGAAGCACAGACAGACTATAAAACATATTTCCAGGTACAGGGCTGCACGATAATGGAAAAAAACTGACATTTTCTTTTACTGTGATATACAGTATATTGCAATATGAAAAAAATATTGTATTTTTTTGTCCATAGTTCACTAATAGCCCTATTTGGAAATAATTAATTCGAATTATTGGTGAAGTGCATCATCTGCATCAAAATGATTTCAGGCTTGGCCGTCTACATGAGTCTCAAAAAATGAGAACTATTGAAGTTTTTCTTTTTTCCTTTTGCTTGACATTGCACATCCTGAAATGTGATTATTGCATACATACACATTGCTGTGTCGATGCTGAAACTGTAAAGCTTGCAGCCCTATTCCCAGGTAAATATTTTAATCGTTTTTGTTTCTGTATCTCTCAGAGCCTGCTGTGTTATGATGTATTATGCCGTCATATTGTGGGCTGAGGAAGGAACCTTGGGAGCTCTCTGCAAACATCTGAGTCAGCCTTTAGGAGCCGAGTTCAGCTCTTGTCAGCTCACCATCTTTAATGTAAATGTGAGAAAAAATGTTTTAGCGATGCAACTAATTTTCATTGATATCGCTTTACTTTGTATTGGTTTGATTTCATGCCTGAAAGCTGCACAGTCAGTCCGCTGTCTCCCTGCATGCCTTGTAAAATGTCAAGGTCCAATTATATTGTCTATTTTCATTTGGGTTTTCGAATTTCCTTGCCTGGGCCTAAATCGCCGCCAGCGAGCCCTGGCCCCTGCTGTAAACAGCCAAGTTTAAACGCTCAGCTCATGCTGACACGGTTCAGCGCATGTGTTGAGCCCTAATCGACGTGCAATTCAGAAGAGCCTTTTAAGGACCCTCATGGGTTCCGTCAGGGTCAGACAGATATATTGGCTTTCCGATACCGGCTTGTTATTAAAATGTGGATCAGATGATGTTGTCTAGCTTTTAATCAAAATATTATTTTCTAATTATATCCTTAGTTTTTAATTTTGCACAGCCAACTGATTATAAAAAACTTCTACCAAACAAAACGTGCCAAACTGACCTTGAAATCAGACACTGTGAATATGTTTCAGCTTCTTTACAAGTTTCAGTATTTCCCCTTTGCTCTAGTTCCATTCGGGTTATATGATAGCCGTAAATGTTGCAATGCAAGGAGTAATGGGCTCCTGAAGGGGGAAAGCAAAGGGCATGATTGGTCAACAGGGGGTCTGTCATCACTCTGTCGTGACCCTGCTCTCTGACCACATGGACGGGACTTAATGCACACCTACAGGAATACAAAATCTTCTTTTTTTTATCATTGGTGCCGAATGTGGCCTCGTCTGACAGTGATGGGCTTTGAACCCTGCAGGGAGTGGCTAACCCGCCACTGATGAATGAGGCGTACATGGTTGTCAGTTCAGAGGCCACTGTGGTTGGGCAATGTCTTTAACTCCAGATCCTTCCTCCTTGCTCTCTTCATTTGATAATATAATCCCCTCCTCAACCAACAGCAGCCCTGAGCTCGTGTCTTTGAAGCCTGCTGCGCTGAAGTTGAAAGCAGGTTTAGAGACATTTGCACTCACGTGATTAGTAGTAGAGAGAGGAAGCAGCCTGTACGCACTTAAATCGTTCAAACTGGTACCTTAACAAAATGATGGCGGTAATTTTGTCGTGGTTAATGTTGACCTCATGTCCTCAAGATTGTACCTTATAGGTACTTCACGATCTGAACTCGGGCTGTATCGAATGCCATTTTTGTATATTTGAAGCTTCTGTTGAATGGATGGCTCGGCTTGCATCGTAGTCATGGTGGTGCCGTTGCTGTGATCCTGCCGGTGGCTGAAAGCATAATCCAAACAATACAAGACTATATACAAAAAACATTTAATGTAGGCTCCATATTATGTGGCTGGTTTTTATCTGCTAGCTTATTATCCGAAAGTGATCCACTACAAGATCATATGAGTTGTTTTCATGACCTGTTGAAAGTGCTATGTACTACATTGGACGTGGTTTTATTCGGAGATTTTGTCTTTTTTAAAGCCCACTGAATAATTATAGGCCCTATGGAGTTATGGTGGATACTTAATAATCCTCTCGTGTTGAGCTTGAATGTGCACAAGTGTAAATCATCCTGTGTCCAGATTAATGTCAACTGTTGTATGTTTCTGTGTCATATTGTTTGTACTTTATGTGTTTTTACTACTACTACTCCTGAAGCGACACAAATACAGGAATGGAGTCTGAAATACTCAAATTCCTGCCAGTGGTTGACTGATTGACAGGCGGCAGCAATGCATTAAACAAACGTGAATGTGAGCAGCACAGGTTTAGTGAATCTTTTATAAGGAAGGAACTGCATTCGACATGTTTGTTCGACCCTGAGGATTCAGACTGTACCTTTTGGTGAGTAACACTGTATTTTAACAAACTTTGTTTACAAGAAATCTGCACAGGGCACCTGCAGATGTAGCATTTTGGTGGCCAGGTTCTCCCAGCAGCCCACTCTTAGTGTTTGTAGCTGACAGGTGTGTAACCCTGGTGGGCGCCTCTGTTGCTGTAGCTTTCCCACCAGATTTAATGAGGAGTCTAAAATGTTTTTTTGTGCATCACCGTCGTATCGACTGAGCTGTCATTTGCATAGCAGGCTTGCGAGCTTGAATGTTTTGCCATTGGCCTTTGCCCTCTCAGAAGTCAAGTCACTTCTGCTGTCAGCACTGTCACTGACTGCATATTTTAAAAGAATACGTGATTGAAACTGTACACTTCCCCCTGTGCAATAACAGATCTGATTCAGGTTTAGTGCACCTTTGCTGCATGAATTTGCATATTAACGAGGGGAAGTGCCAAGACACTCGCCGCCACAATAACTCAAGCACAATACATGACAGAAACAACATATTTACACTGCATGCACTCCCTATAGAGTAGATGATCTGATTACCTTTTGGAGGAGCTTGTGCATTAATTTGCATATTGGTGAACAAGAAGGGCAGCTCACGAAGTCATTTAGCTGTATTTTGTTTGTTAGCTGTTTTGTTGTTTAAAAGCCAAAAAGCTGCTTTTTGAAGGGCGATCACAAATCTGATCTAATGTTTAGTTTAACAGCCAGTGAAGCTCTCAGTACTGTTTGTAAGATTAATTATTGTGCAAAAAGCATGCACCTACAGATAGTCCAAAAAGCAACAAGTAAACAAACAGATGTGCAACAGTGTGTTATTGTGTAGAAAGGAAATAATAGAAATCACTGTGTTGAAGTTTTAACCTGGATCCCATTTTCCTTTTTTTTTTTGTCTCGAAGACAACTGTTTTTGAAATTGGTCCAGTGATGTAGTTACATTCGCATCCTGCATCCCTGATGCATTAAAATCCAAAATAACACAATAAACTCACTATCAACACTAGGGGTCAACTGATGTTGGTTTTTTAGGGCTGATACCAATAATTAGTAGTTAATGAGAGCGATAATCGATGTTTGGAACCGATATGCATTGACAATAAAATGAAAATCTTTCTGCGATATTTAGAATTTGGAATATAACTAATTACAACATAAACCTTTGTTTAAATGCCTTTAGCAAATGTTTGAGTTTGCATCTGAAAACATTATGCAAAGGATCCTTACAGAGATCTTGGTTACACACAATGAAAAACAAATTGGATAAGTTATAAAGTTATAAAAGTTATAGTTATAAAAAAAGTTTATAAAGTTATAAAAAAATTCATAAAAACCATTCTTTATCTGTTATGGGAACCTTTCTATAAAGTTATCAGACACTGATAATAGCAATGTGAGCCTGCCAGATTTATCAGATTATTATTGTTATTATGGACATTAATTGACGAATGAGTGTTTTACATTGCAGCTTGTTTTGCAGCTGCCAGCTGCAGCGCTCTTTCCTAATACTGGACCAATTTCAAAAATAGTTGTCTCCATTGGAAACTTCAACACAAAAACGTGGGAAAATATGGTCCTGGTTAAAAAATACCATCATTTTCCTTTTAAGACACACCTGAGGTAAGTAAAACTCTCTACTTGTGTGAAAAGGAAAACCTGTCAGACAGATGGAAGCATTCGGCTGCATCTTTGTTTTTGCATTTTTGACAAGAAACTGACAAACACACAGTGACTGAAAAATCCTTCTTCAATTTTCAAGTTTCAGTGTATCAAAGGAGGCAGATGCTGATCTTTGGCTGGTCTGCTGCTGTGTGATTTCTGATATCATCTAATTTACTGAGCTGGATCGATTGTGTTCATTGTGTGGGCGGGCTGGCAGGGCTGACAAACAGGCAGGTCCTCGCTGTATACGGAGCACAGCTGGGTGGAGGAGTCATGGAGAGCCCATTGAAGCTGTCATAGTTTTGCATAATGTAGGTTAATGCTGTTCACAGGAACAATGCAACCGAACACCACACAAGCTTCTTTGATCAGCCCACTATTAGTAGGTTTTGATAGAAAGCAAAAAAGCCAGAAACTATGAGGCTTTGTAAAGATGTGGGCGTTGCACTACAGATCCAGAGCTCTCATGCTTTGACTAAAACTTTATGGGCCTCCCACATAGATTTGAATCTTTATGCATCTCTTTTCTCTCTGTCTCTCTCATTAGAAACCGGCTCAGCCATCACCTCTTCATGCATCGGTCTGGGGAACTCACTCACGCCACCCGCAGGTCAGGCTGGCAAACCAGTTCCAGGTTATAATGGTAAGAGTCAAGATCTGTCAATCTACATCCCACCTGAAGTACACATTTATTTCACTTTCTGCTCATTATTCAACTTTTTCTTATTTTCAGAATTGAAAATTACAGATATATTTAAAGGAGTTGTGCGCAAGATTTAGTGGTGTATATGAGTGAGGATTGCCGAGTGCAATAATCTGAAACTTCTCTAGATTAGGATTCTTTTACTGCTCAATTTTCAGGCGTTTTTAACCGAGAGCAAAATTATCCGCACATGTAGCTTCGTTTTCAAAACAGAGGGACTAGGTGATTAAAACCAATAAAAACACTAAATAAAGCAGTTTCACGTTACTTGGCTTGGCCTACAGGAAAAATCTCATCCATGGTGCACTTTATATCCATCTGTATTTAAAAAATCTAAAATCTGCCCTGCATAATATAACTTTACATTTAAGTTTTCTTGGCAACATAGCTTATGGGTCACACAATATCAGGCTGTTTAGTATGCTATTAATGAATTCATTTCTTTATCTGGCATACTAGCTTAAGTAAACCCTGAATGGCCCTACCTATAGAAACATGGCAGAGCAACATGTAACAACTCATTCAAAAAGTAGCGAAAACAAAATAATTCTTATTTTAGGTGATTAGAAATTAAAGACAAGATACTTATACCTACGCCTATATTCCATTTGTACCAAAATATCCCTCGAAATCCTGCACACTGGACCTTTAAAGCAAAAGTGAAGTGGACAAAACTTATCAACTGCTTGTCATTCCCTGCAGAGCATTTAATATTTTTGCTCTCCCAGTTTGCCAGCGGGTGATACAGCACCTCTGAATATGAATGCTCTTCCCTTTCCTCTAGTCACAGTGATCGATGATGACATGCAGGAGGTGAAGCCAAGAACCCTGGGAAATATCGTGGTTAGGTAAGCTGAGTGATTATGTTCACAGCTGTGTGAGCAGCTCAGTCATTGCTTCACCTTTGCATGCCGACATATTTAAAAAATCGACACAAAAGCTCACTCTAATTAAATTTAAACAAACTTTTAGTCATTTATCTCAGTAATTCACTGTCAAGGGGCTTGTATGTGACTCCAGAGAATTTTGTGTTGCAAAGGTTGTGTGTCTGTTTTTGTTAACAAGCTGCCTGTGCAAAGTGGACTTCATCAAAAGCTCCTGCAGTCAACCCTTAGCCCTTTGTGCCGCCTTATCTTCCAGCCTGCTACTATCTGTTATCACTCTCCAACTCCATTTCCCTGTTCTCTGTAACTGCTGGTATTGACTCAGTGCCAGCACGGGGGATTTCCAAGGAACTTGCATGTAGTGCACACAAGGATAACCTCAGGTAGAGCTGCAAGCAGACGGGAACAGCTGTGTGACTGTAGCCAGAAAGTCTGTATCCACAGCTTCATAAAATCATAATCAATATTTACAGAGAGTGAGGTTGCTGTAGTGTTTTATGGCTTCTAAGCAGTGTGTACTTTAATGCCAAGTCAAAAAAGTGCTTGTATAAATTATATTTCAATTATATAATGTTGCTTTTGTTATGCATTTTATTGTTTCAAGTGTGGGTTTTGTGCGTAGGAGGCACTCGCCAGTGAAAGACTCTAAAAAAGAAATGCAGGCAGCAACACTCATACATCAGTTGCTTAGTTTTGGCTGAAATAATATTGGAAGGGAGAGTGTAGCTTTTTGCTGCTGACATAAACAGCAGAAACTATTCTTTTTATCAGCATCAGATAAGATTTTTGGTGCGAATATTATCCATGAAGTGAAATCAATCCATGCAGAGGCATGTTTAGGGTTCAAACTTGGGAAATGGGATCATCTTGGTCAGGATACTGGTCAAGAAGGGGGATTACTGGTGGTGCATGGATAAACAGAGATTGAGTAACCGAGCTCTCCTGTCTGCCGTGTGTGTGTTGTGTGTGTGTGCCAAGTCTCAGTGTGAGTCAGGCGTAGTGAAGTCCAGCAGCGGCTGGCTGTGTGTCAAGACGGTTATCCAGTAAATCTTATAGACTGCTCTTGATGCTTAATGAATTTAAAATGTTTAAAAACTTTCAGGGTTCCCACAGTCATGGTAAACATTTTGGAAAAGTCTTTTTTTCTTGACATCTCTTTATATTTTCCCCAAACTTTTAAAAAATAATATTATAAATCTGCTAATTTTTTTGCAATTTACATCATATTTCTTGCCAAGTTGCTTATTGCCTTTTTTCCTGTGTTTTCAAAGGAATTCAAACCAATTTGCTCAGGGCCCAAAGGTCCGAATACCTGTTGAAGTTGTCTAAAAGCAGCACAGACTCACCGTTATTATATTTTGTACTTTTATGACAGAGGCAGGGGTAAAAGAGAAATATTAGGATAGAGCTACATTTTAAATGCATTTTCCTTTTTTCTTCAGACTACCTTTACCACCTGGTGCAGCATTGTCGCTGTGGCAAAATCACACTCTATTCAAGGAACTCTACTTCACCAAGTTCCCGGTAAGTCGTGTGAATGTTTCCTCAGATTATGATGTTCATTGGACATTAAGTAATTTGCACAGTTATCAGATTTTTCAGTACTTTACTTTCTATAAGAACAATTCAATTTAATTGAAGTTCCCTCAATTGTCCTTTTATGATACTGGATTAATAATTTAAAAGTAGGCTGTGGTACAAGTGTGGTAAAAGGTGGCCCCCTAGTGGTGAAATCTTTCATTACATATATTTACATATATACATATATATATATAAACAAATGGAGAGACAACAGTAATTTCACTCCATTAATTCACATATATCATCTCTGAGGCTCCAAATATTCTAAAACATGATTTCATTTTTCCTGTTCAACCATCAGGGTTACTACGACACCATGGATGCAGGTTTTGTGGATGAGGAGGGCTTCCTTTACATCATGTCCCGATCTGATGATGTCATCAATGTGGCAGGTCACAGGTTGTCAGCTGGAGCACTGGAGGAGGTAGGACAAGGTTTTCCCAACTCCTCTTTTGGGTATTATTTTGATTTAGATTGATTTTTTTCCAAACATTTGAAAAAGGAAAATAGATTTTTTAAAGTAATATTTAAAGGCAATTAAAAACATAAAGCTGAAGAAATGGTCAAACACATGATGATTTGATTTACATATTTGAAAAGGAGTGAGAAGAAATACACATTTATTTAATCCCATCCCTTCTCCATAAGTCATTGAATTTTTAATTAACCAGCTAACTAGTTAATTTAAACCTGTTCTCTTAATAACTAAACATATATGCGTACATACACCTTCCCAAAATCAAATATCTTCATTTTTCCATTATTGTTTACAGACAAAAGCAGAAGATAAACTCAGGAAAAATAAATATGAAGTAATTTAAAAAAATTAAACAGCAACCCCTTTAAACACCTAGTGATTGTGAAACCCCCTCCTCATCAATGTACCTCATGAAAATCATGTTTTTATACATTATTTTAAACTGTTTGCAACTGTTCCATATCGTGTGTGTGTGTGTGTGTGTGTGTGTGTGTGTGTGTTTTGCAGTCAGTGCTGCAGCATCCTGCAGTAGGAGACTGTGCTGTGGTGGGTCTGGAGGACTCTCTGAAGGGGGTTGTTCCCTTGGCCCTGTGTGTACTCAAGAATGGTGAGGCATGTCAGATTTAAAGCGAAGTAATAGTATCGTAATATACATTATCTCTGCATTGTGACTCCTTCAGTAACAGTATTTTGCCATGTTTAGTTTTTCGTCTTTTTGAAGAAAGATACTTTATTGATCCCCATGGGGAAACTTTGATTTGTTACAGTTGTTCTGATGCCTAGCAAAGAGAAATAAGAACCAACACAAAGTAATTAAAAATACAAAATTAAATAGAAATACAGAAATAACAAAAACAATAAGCACCAGTAATTGCTAGCAATATTTAAAAATTAAAGCATGTGTTATGTGCTGACTATGAAAAATGTGTGAAAATCCTATGAAATATAAATACAGTAATGTTAATAAACAATTAGTACAAGTATGTGAATATTTAAAATTATAAATATGTCATGATATAATAATAATGTAAAATGTAATGTGCTGAGTCTAAAGTGCATAAAATAAAAAATAAAACTGAAATAAAGTAATAAAAACAATTAGAACAAGTATGCAAAAAATTCAAAAACTAAAGGATGTATAATGTGTTGAGTATGTAACATGAGTAAAACAAAACAGAAATACAGCGTTATCAAGAATTACTAATGAGCATTAGTATGTATATATTGGTGTTATAGATATGAGAAAATATATTAATGTTATATGTAATGTGCTGACTGTAAATTGCATAAAAATACAAAATAATAAATAAAATGAACAACAAAAAAGTTACAAGAAAAACAATTAGAATAAGTGTCTAAATATTAAAAAATGAAGGTATGTATAATGTGCTTGTGCTTAGCAATAAAATGTGAATATTTAAAGTTTTAAATATGTAGTCATATAAATGCAGTAATAGACACAATTAGCACGAGTATGTATATTCGAAGTTGTGTCAAACTTCATCTGCTGTGTGTATCAGGTGTGGAGAAAAATCAAGAGGAGATCATAAATGAGATGGTGAAGCTTGTGAGAGACAACATTGGACCAGTGGCTGCCTTTAGGAAAGTGCTTTTTGTCCGAGGATTGCCGAAGACGCGCTCTGGCAAGATCCCCCGCTCTTCTTTAGCCAACCTGGTCAACGGCAAGCCTTACAAGGTGTGTGACAGCCGCTCAGCAAACAGTTAATCTCATTTTGTGATTCAGAATTTGAGTAATGAAAAAAAAAACTCATATGATAGAAAAATGCTATAAAAAAGTCATGGTAGTATGCCAAAAAAAAAAAATCAAAGTTATGTAGTCAAAAGGTCATTAAAAGTATCATATTTATATATTCCAAAATAGCAATCCACAGAAATATCAGAACAATTCATAGTCAACTATGTCCTAAAACAAGAGGTCATAATATGTTATGAAGTAAAAAAAAAAAAAAAATTGCATCGTACACAAGGAACTGTTAAATTGGTGAACAACTACTATACTAAAAATTGTTCTCTCAGTTGTCACCTTAACAGAGTCAGTAACTAAACAAAAACCTTAATCACAAATAAGTCCTAATTTCTATGTAATGAGTGCAAGGCCTTCTAATACATCATTAGAAGCATGTCTAGACACATCATAGTATATCATGTTGAAAAAAACGACCAAAAGTGTCCGTTTTTCATTTTTCGCCATACTATACTATGAAGTTTTCGGTCATTTTTTCGACATGCTATATTATGACATTTTTGGTGGGTTTTGATCATTTTTTAAACATACCATGCTATTATGTGTTTTTGGCCATTTGTGTAACATTCTATGCTATGATGTCTCTGTGCATGCCATTTTATGTGGTTTTCAGCTGTTTGACCACAAATCGCAAAGTTACTACAGCAAAAAAATGTCAAAATATGACATGCGTGTTAAAAAAATGACCAAAAACAACCAATAATTTCATAAAACAAGAATCACAAACTCTAGAATGGCAAAAAATGTCAAAATATGACATGTCAAAAAAGATTTGATACCATGTTGAAAAAATGACCAAAATCAACCAAAAACTTCATATTTAAACATATTAAATAAAAGATGAAGAATCGCATACTATAGTATCGCAAAAAATGTCAAAATATGAAATGTCAAAAAGAGAAATTAAAACAACATAGAATAGCATGTCGAGATGTGTTATAGTGTAGCAAGTTGAAAAAACGACCAAAAACCTTGATAATTTAGCATGTTGAAAAATTGACCAAAATTTGCATAGTATACTAAGGAAAAAAAATCTAATTTTGACCCGTCTCAAAAATGGCTGAAAACTGCTCATTAGAGCTCAGAGATACACGCCATTGCATAGCATGTTGAAAAAAAGGCTAAGAAAGGCCAAAAGTCATAATATAGCATGTTGAAAAAATGACCAAAAATCGCATAGTATAGTAAGGCAAAAAATCTCAAATTTTGACCCGTCTCAAAAATGGCTAAAAACTGCTTATTATAGCTCAGAGAGATGCGCCATAGTGTAGCACGTTGAAAAAAGGAGCAAAAAAAGGCCAAAAAGTCATAATATAGCATGTTGAAAAAATGACCGAAAATCGCATAGTATAGTAAGGCAAAAATCTCAAATTTTGACCCGTCTCAAAATTGGCTGAAAAGTGCTTATTATAGATTAGAAATACGCGCCATTGTGTAGCATGTTGAAAAAACGGCTAAAAAAAGGCCAAAAAGTAATAATATAGCATGTTGAAAAAATGAACGAAAATCGCATAGTATAGTAAGGCAAAAATCTCAAATTTTGACCCGTCTAAAAATTGGCTGAAAAGTGCTTATTATAGCTCAGAGATGCGCGCCATTGTGTAGCATGTTGAAAACAGGGGCAAAAAAAGGCCAAAAAGTCATAATATAGCATGTTGAAAAAATGAACGAAAATCGCATAGTATAGTAAGGCAAAAATCTCAAATTTTGACCCGTCTAAAAATTGGCTGAAAAGTGCTTATTATAGCTCAGAGATACGCGCCATTGTGTAGCATGTTGAAAAAACGGCTAAAAAAAGGCCAAAAAGTAATAATATAGCATGTTGAAAAAATGGCCGAAAATCGCATAGTATAGTAAGGCAAAAATCTCAAATTTTGACCCGTCTAAAAATTGGCTGAAAAGTGCTTATTATACCTCAGAGATGCGCGCCATTGTGTAGCATGTTGAAAACAGGGGCAAAAAAAGGCCAAAAAGTCATAATATAGCATGTTGAAAAAATGAACGAAAATCGCATAGTATAGTAAGGCAAAAATCTCAAATTTTGACCCGTCTCAAAATTGGCTGAAAAGTGCTTATTATAGCTCAGAGATACGCGCCATTGTGTAGCATGTTGAAAACAGGGGCAAAAAAAGGCCAAAAAGTCATAATATAGCATGTTGAAAAATGGCCGAAAATCGCATAGTATAGTAGGGCAAAATTCTCATATTTTGACCCGTCTAAAAATTGGCTGAAAAGTGCTTATTATAGCTCAGAGATGCGCGCCATTGTGTAGCATGTTGAAAAAACGGCTAAAAAAAGGCCAAAAAGTCATAATATAGCATGTTGAAAAAATGACCGAAAATCGCATAGTATAGTAAGGCAAAAATCTCAAATTTTGACCCGTCTCAAAATTGGCTGAAAAGTGCTTATTATAGCTCAGAGATACGCGCCATTGCGTAGCATGTTGAAAACAGGGGCAAAAAAAGGCCAAAAAGTCATAATATAGCATGTTGAAAAAATGACCGAAAATCGCATAGTATAGTAAGGCAAAAATCTGAAATTTTGACCCGTCTCAAAGTTGGCTGAAAAGTGCTTATTATAGCTCAGAGATATGCGCCATTGCGTAGCATGTTGAAAACAGGGGCAAAAAAAGGCCAAAAAGTCATAATATAGCATGTTGAAAAAATGAACGAAAATCGCATAGTATAGTAAGGCAAAAATCTCAAATTTTGACCTGTCTAAAAATTGGCTGAAAAGTGCTTATTATAGCTCAGAGATACGCGCCATTGTGTAGCATGTTGAAAAAACGGCTAATAAAGGCCAAAAAGTTATCATATAGCATGTTGAAAAAATGACCGAAAATCGCATAGTATAGTAAGGCAAAATCTCAAATTTTGACCTGTCTAAAAATTGGCTGAAAAGTGCTTATTATAGCTCAGAGATACGCCATTGTGTAGCATGTTGAAAACAGGGGCAAAAAAGGCCAAAAAGTCATAATATAGCATGTTGAAAAAATGAACGAAAATCGCATAGTATAGTAAGGCAAAAATCTCAAATTTTGAACCGTCTAAAAATTGGCTGAAAAGTGCTTATTATAGCTCAGAGATACGTACCATTGTGTAGCATGTTGAAAAAACGGCTAAAAAAAGGCCAAAAAATCATTATATAGCATGTTGAAAAAATGACCGAAAATCGCATAGTATAGTAAGGCAAAAATCTCAAATTTTGACCACTCTCAAAAATTGCTTAAAAATGCTTTTTATAGCTCAGAAAGATGCGCCATTGTGTAGCATGTTGAAAACAGGGGCAAAAAAAGGCCAAAAAGTCATAATATAGCATGTTGAAAAAATGAACGAAAATCGCATAGTATAGTAAGGCAAAAATCTCAAATTTTGACCCGTCTCAAAAATTGCTTAAAAATGCTTTTTATAGCTCAGAAAGATGCGCCATTGCGTAGCATGTTGAAAACAGGGGCAAAAAAAGGCCAAAAAGTCATAATATAGCATGTTGAAAAAATGACCGAAAATCGCATAGTATAGTAAGGCAAAAATCTCAAATTTTGACCTGTATCAAAATTGGCTAAAAACTGCTTATTATAGCTCAGAGATACGCGCCATTGTGTAGCATGTTGAAAACAGGGGCAAAAAAAGGCCAAAAAGTCATAATATAGCATGTTGAAAAAATGACCGAAAATCGCATAGTATAGTAAGGCAAAAATCTCAAATTTTGACCCGTCTCAAAATTGGCTGAAAAGTGCTTATTATAGCTCAGAGATACGCGCCATTGCGTAGCATGTTGAAAACAGGGGCAAAAAAAGGCCAAAAAGTCATAATATAGCATGTTGAAAAAATGACCGAAAATCGCATAGTATAGTAAGGCAAAAATCTCAAATTTTGACCCGTCTCAAAAATGGCTGAAAACTGCTTATTATAGCTCAGAGATACGCGCCATTGCGTAGCATGTTGAAAACAGGGCAAAAAGGCCAAAAAGTCATAATATAGCATGTTGAAAAAATGACCAAAATCGCATAGTATAGTAAGGCAAAATCTCAAATTTTGACCTGTCTCAAAATTGGCTGAAAACTGCTTATTATAGCTCAGAGATACGCGCCATTGTGTAGCATGTTGAAAACAGGGGCAAAAAAGGCCAAAAAGTCATAATATAGCATGTTGAAAAAATGAACGAAAATCGCATAGTATAGTAAGGCAAAAATCTCAAATTTTAACCTGTATCAAAAATGGCTGAAAAGTGCTTATTATAGCTCAGAGATACGCGCCATTGCGTAGCATGTTGAAAACAGGGGCAAAAAAAGGCCAAAAAGTCATAATATAGCATGTTGAAAAAATGACCGAAAATCGCATAGTATAGTAAGGCAAAAATCTCAAATTTTGACCCGTCTAAAAATTGGCTGAAAAGTGCTTATTATAGCTCAGAGATACGCGCCATTGTGTAGCATGTTGAAAAAACGGCTAAAAAAAGGCCAAAAAGTCATAATATAGCATGTTGAAAAAATGACCGAAAATCGCATAGTATAGTAAGGCAAAAATCTCAAATTTTGACCCGTCTCAAAATTGGCTAAAAACTGCTTATTATAGCTCAGAGAGACGCGCCATTGCGTAGCATGTTGAAAACAGGGGCAAAAAAGGCCAAAAAGTCATAATATAGCATGTTGAAAAAATGAACGAAAATCGCATAGTATAGTAAGGCAAAAATCTCAAATTTTGACCCGTCTAAAAATTGGCTGAAAAGTGCTTATTATAGCTCAGAGATACGCGCCATTGTGTAGCATGTTGAAAACAGGGGCAAAAAAAGGACAAAAAGTCATAATATAGCATGTTGAAAAAGTGACCGAAAATCGCATAGTATAGTAAGGCAAAAATCTCAAATTTTGACCCGTCTCAAAATTGGCTAAAAACTGCTTATTATAGCTCAGAAAGATGCGCCATTGCGTAGCATGTTGAAAACAGGGGAAAAAAAGGCCAAAAAGTCATAATATAGCATGTTGAAAAAATGACCGAAAATCGCATAGTATAGTAAGGCAAAAATCTCAAATTTTGACCCGTCTCAAAAATGGCTGAAAACTGCTTATTATAGCTCAGAAAGATGCGCCATTGCGTAGCATGTTGAAAACAGGGGCAAAAAAAGGCCAAAAAGTCATAATATAGCATGTTGAAAAAATGACCGAAAATCGCATAGTATAGTAAGGCAAAAATCTCAAATTTTGACCCGTCTCAAAAATGGCTGAAAACTGCTTATTATAGCTCAGAGATACGCGCCATTGCGTAGCATGTTGAAAACAGGGGGAAAAAAAGGCCAAAAAGTAATAATATAGCATGTTGAAAAAATGGCCGAAAATCGCATAGTATAGTAAGGCAAAAATCTCAAATTTTGACCACTCTCAAAAATTGCTTAAAAATGCTTTTTATAGCTCAGAAAGATGCACCATTGCGTAGCATGTTGAAAAAACGGCTAAAAAAAAGGCCAAAAAGTCATAATATAGCATGTTGAAAAAATGACCGAAAATCGCATAGTATAGTAAGGCAAAAATCTCAAATTTTGACCCGTCTCAAAATTGGCTAAAAACTGCTTATTATAGCTCAGAAAGATGCGCCATTGCGTAGCATGTTGAAAACAGGGGCAAAAAAAGGCCAAAAAGTCATAATATAGCATGTTGAAAAAATGACCGAAAATCGCATAGTATAGTAAGGCAAAAATCTCAAATTTTGACCCATCTCAAAATTGGCTAAAAACTGCTTATTATAGCTCAGAGATACGCGCCATTGCGTAGCATGTTGAAAACAGGGGCAAAAAAAGGCCAAAAAGTCATAATATAGCATGTTGAAAAAATGACCGAAAATCGCATAGTATAGTAAGGCAAAAATCTCAAATTTTGACCCGTCTCAAAATTGGCTAAAAACTGCTTATTATAGCTCAGAGATACGCGCCATTGTGTAGCATGTTGAAAACAGGGGCAAAAAAAGGCCAAAAAGTCATAATATAGCATGTTGAAAAAATGACCGAAAATCGCATAGTATAGTAAGGCAAAAATCTCAAATTTTGACCCGTCTAAAAATTGGCTGAAAACTGCTTATTATAGCTCAGAGATACGCGCCATTGCGTAGCATGTTGAAAACAGGGGCAAAAAAAGGCCAAAAAGTCATAATATAGCATGTTGAAAAAATGACCGAAAATCGCATAGTATAGTAAGGCAAAAATCTCAAATTTTGACCCGTCTCAAAATTGGCTAAAAACTGCTTATTATAGCTCAGAAAGATGCGCCATTGCGTAGCATGTTGAAAACAGGGGCAAAAAAAGGCCAAAAAGTCATAATATAGCATGTTGAAAAAATGAACGAAAATCGCATAGTATAGTAAGGCAAAAATCTCAAATTTTGACCCGTCTCAAAAATTGCTTAAAAATGCTTTTTATAGCTCAGAAAGATGCGCCATTGCGTAGCATGTTGAAAACAGGGGCAAAAAAAGGCCAAAAAGTCATAATATAGCATGTTGAAAAAATGACCGAAAATCGCATAGTATAGTAAGGCAAAAATCTCAAATTTTGACCTGTATCAAAATTGGCTAAAAACTGCTTATTATAGCTCAGAGATACGCGCCATTGTGTAGCATGTTGAAAACAGGGGCAAAAAAAGGCCAAAAAGTCATAATATAGCATGTTGAAAAAATGACCGAAAATCGCATAGTATAGTAAGGCAAAAATCTCAAATTTTGACCCGTCTCAAAAATGGCTGAAAACTGCTTATTATAGCTCAGAGATACGCGCCATTGCGTAGCATGTTGAAAACAGGGGCAAAAAAAGGCCAAAAAGTCATAATATAGCATGTTGAAAAAATGACCGAAAATCGCATAGTATAGTAAGGCAAAAATCTCAAATTTTGACCCGTCTCAAAAATTGCTTAAAAATGCTTTTTATAGCTCAGAAAGATGCGCCATTGCGTAGCATGTTGAAAACAGGGGCAAAAAAAGGCCAAAAAGTCATAATATAGCATGTTGAAAAAATGACCAAAAATCGCATAGTATAGTAAGGCAAAAATCTCAAATTTTGACCTGTATCAAAATTGGCTAAAAACTGCTTATTATAGCTCAGAGATACACGCCATTGCGTAGCATGTTGAAAACAGGGGCAAAAAATGGCCAAAAAGTCATAATATAGCATGTTGAAAAAATGAACGAAAATCGCATAGTATAGTAAGGCAAAAATCTCAAATTTTGAACCTGTATCAAAAATGGCTAGAAAACTGCTTATTATAGCTCAGAGATACGCGCCATTGCGTAGCATGTTGAAAATAGGGGCAAAAAAAGGCCAAAAAGTCATAATATAGCATGTTGAAAAATGACCGAAAATCGCATAGTATAGTAAGGCAAAAATCTCAAATTTTGACCCGTCTCAAAAATGGCTGAAAACTGCTTATTATAGCTCAGAGATACGCGCCATTGTGTAGCATGTTGAAAAAACGGCTAAAAAAAGGCCAAAAAGTCATAATATAGCATGTTGAAAAAATGACCGAAAATCGCATAGTATAGTAAGGCAAAAATCTCAAATTTTGACCCGTCTCAAAATTGGCTAAAAACTGCTTATTATAGCTCAGAAAGATGCGCCATTGCGTAGCATGTTGAAAACAGGGGGAAAAAAGGCCAAAAAGTCATAATATAGCATGTTGAAAAAGTGACCGAAAATCGCATAGTATAGTAAGGCAAAAAATCTCAAATTTTAACCCATTTCAAAATTGGCTGAAAAGTGCTTATTATAGCTCAGAAAGATGCACCATTGCGTAGCATGTTGAAAAAACGGCTAAAAAAAAGGCCAAAAAGTCATAATATAGCATGTTGAAAAAATGACCGAAAATCGCATAGTATAGTAAGGCAAAAATCTCAAATTTTGACCCGTCTCAAAAATGGCTGAAAACTGCTTATTATAGCTCAGAGATACGCGCCATTGCGTAGCATGTTGAAAACAGGGGCAAAAAAAGGCCAAAAAGTCATAATATAGCATGTTGAAAAAATGACCGAAAATCGCATAGTATAGTAAGGCAAAAATCTCAAATTTTGACCCGTCTCAAAAATGGCTGAAAACTGCTTATTATAGCTCAGAGATACGCGCCATTGCCTAGCATGTTGAAAACAGGGGCAAAAAAAGGCCAAAAAGTCATAATATAGCATGTTGAAAAAATGAACGAAAATCGCATAGTATAGTAAGGCAAAAATCTCAAATTTTGACCCGTCTCAAAATTGGCTAAAAACTGCTTATTATAGCTCAGAAAGATACGCGCCATTGTTTAGCATGTTGAAAAAAGGGGCAAAAAAAGGCCAAAAAGTCATAATATAGCATGTTGAAAAAATGACCGAAAATCGCATAGTATAGTAAGGCAATAATCTCAAATTTTGACCCGTCTAAAAATTGGCTGAAAAGTGCTTATTATAGCTCAGAGATACGCGCCATTGTGTAGCATGTTGAAAAAACGGCTAAAAAAAGGCCAAAAAGTCATAATATAGCATGTTGAAAAAATGACCGAAAATCGCATAGTATAGTAAGGCAAAAATCTCAAATTTTGACCCGTCTCAAAAATGGCTGAAAACTGCTTATTATAGCTCAGAAAGATGCGCCATTGTGTAGAATGTTGAAAACAGGGGCAAAAAAAGGCCAAAAAGTCATAATATAGCATGTTGAAAAAATGACCGAAAATCGCATAGTATAGTAAGGCAAAAATCTCAAATTTTGACCCGTCTCAAAAATGGCTGAAAACTGCTTATTATAGCTCAGAGATACTCGCCATTGTGTAGCATGTTGAAAACAGGGGCAAAAAAAGGCCAAAAAGTCATAATATAGCATGTTGAAAAAATGACCGAAAATCGCATAGTATAGTAAGGCAAAAATCTCAAATTTTGACCCGTCTCAAAAATGGCTGAAAACTGCTTATTATAGCTCAGAGATACACGCCATTGTGTAGCATGTTGAAAACAGGGCAAAAAAAGGCCAAAAGTCATAATATAGCATGTTGAAAAATGACCGAAAATCGCATAGTATAGTAAGGCAAAAATCTCAAATTTTGACCCGTCTCAAAAATGGCTGAAAACTGCTTATTATAGCTCAGAAAGATACACGCCATTGCGTAGCATGTTGAAAAAAGGGGAAAAAAAAGGCCAAAAAGTCATAATATAGCATGTTGAAAAAATGACCGAAAATCGCATAGTATAGTAAGGCAAAAATCTCAAATTTTGACCCGTCTCAAAAATGGCTGAAAAATGCTTTTTATAGCTCAGAGATACAGCGCCATTGTGTAGCATGTTGAAAACAGGGGCAAAAAAAAGGCCAAAAAATCATAATATAGCATGTTGAAAAAATGACCGAAAATCGCATAGTATAGTAAGGCAAAAATCTCAAATTTTGACCCGTCTCAAAAATGGCTGAAAACTGCTTATTATAGCTCAGAAAGATGCGCCATTGCGTAGCATGTTGAAAACAGGGGCAAAAAAAGGCCAAAAAGTCATAATATAGCATGTTGAAAAAATGACCGAAAATCGCATAGTATAGTAAGGCAAAAATCTCAAATTTTGACCCGTCTCAAAAATGGCTGAAAAGTGCTTATTATAGCTCAGAAAGATGCGCCATTGCGTAGCATGTTGAAAACAGGGGCAAAAAAAGCCCAAAAAGTCATAATATAGCATGTTGAAAAATGAACGAAAATCGCATAGTATAGTAAGGCAAAAATCTCAAATTTTGACCCGTCTCAAAAATGGCTGAAAACTGCTTATTATAGCTCAGAGATACGCGCCATTGCGTAGCAAGTTGAAAACAGGGGCAAAAAAGGCCAAAAAGTCATAATATAGCATGTTGAAAAAATGACCGAAAATCGCATAGTATAGTAAGGCAAAAATCTCAAATTTTGACCGTCTCAAAAATGGCTGAAAACTGCTTATTATAGCTCAGAGATACGCCATTGTGTAGCATGTTGAAAACAGGGGCAAAAAAGGCCAAAAAGTCATAATATAGCATGTTGAAAAAATGACCGAAAATCGCATAGTATAGTAAGGCAAAAATCTCAAATTTTGACCCGTCTCAAAAATGGCTGAAAACTGCTTATTATAGCTCAGAGATACGCGCCATTGCGTAGCATGTTGAAAACAGGGGCAAAAAAAGGCCAAAAAGTCATAATATAGCATGTTGAAAAATGACCGAAAATCGCATAGTATAGTAAGGCAAAAATCTCAAATTTTGACCCGTCTCAAAAATGGCTGAAAACTGCTTATTATAGCTCAGAGATACGCCATTGTGTAGCATGTTGAAAACAGGAGCAAAAAAAGGCCAAAAAGTCATAATATAGCATGTTGAAAAAATGAACGAAAATCGCATAGTATAGTAAGGCAAAAATCTCAAATTTTGACCCGTCTCAAAAATGGCTGAAAACTGCTTATTATAGCTCAGAGATCTGGCGCCATTATGCGTAGCATGTTGAAAACAGGGCAAAAAAAAGGCCAAAAAGTCATAATATAGCATGTTGAAAAATGACCGAAAATCGCATAGTATAGTAAGGCAAAAATCTCAAATTTTGACCCGTCTCAAAAATGGCTGAAAACTGCTTATTATAGCTCAGAGATACGCGCCATTGCGTAGCATGTTGAAAACAGGGGCAAAAAAAGGCCAAAAAGTCATAATATAGCATGTTGAAAAAATGACCGAAAATCGCATAGTATAGTAAGGCAAAAATCTCAAATTTTGACCCGTCTCAAAAATGGCTGAAAACTGCTTATTATAGCTCAGAGATACGCGCCATTGTGTAGCATGTTGAAAACAGGGGCTAAAAAAAGGCCAAAAAATCATTATATAGCATGTTGAAAAAATGACCGAAAATCGCATAGTATAGTAAGGCAAAAATCTCAAATTTTGACCCGTCTCAAAAATGGCTGAAAACTGCTTATTATAGCTCAGAGATACGCGCCATTGCGTAGCATGTTGAAAACAGGGGCAAAAAAGGCCAAAAAGTCATAATATAGCATGTTGAAAAAATGAACGAAAATCGCATAGTATAGTAAGGCAAAAATCTCAAATTTTGACCCGTCTCAAAAATGGCTAAAAAGTGCTTATTATAGCTCAGAGATCTGCGCCATTGTGTAGCATGTTGAAAACAGGGGCAAAAAAGGCCAAAAAGTCATAATATAGCATGTTGAAAAAATGACCGAAAATCGCATAGTATAGTAAGGCAAAAATCTCAAATTTTGACCCGTCTCAAAAATGGCTGAAAACTGCTTATTATAGCTCAAAGATAAGCGCCATTGCGTAGCACGTTGAAAACAGGGGCAAAAACAGGCCAAAAAGTCATAATATAGCATGTTGAAAAAATGACCGAAAATCGCATAGTATAGTAAGGCAAAAATCTCAAATTTTGACCCGTCTCAAAATGGCTGAAAACTGCTTATTATAGCTCAGAGATACGCCATAGTGTAGCATGTTGAAAAAAGGGGCAAAAAAAGGCCAAAAAGTCATAATATAGCATGTTGAAAAAATGACCGAAAATCGCATAGTATAGTAAGGCAAAAATCTCAAATTTTGACCCGTCTCAAAAATGGCTGAAAACTGCTTATTATAGCTCAGAGATACGCGCCATTGCGTAGCATGTTGAAAACAGGGCAAAAAAAAGGCCAAAAAGTCATAATATAGCATGTTGAAAAAATGACCGAAAATCGCATAGTATAGTAAGGCAAAAATCTCAAATTTTGACCCGTCTCAAAAATGGCTGAAAACTGCTTATTATAGCTCAGAGATACGCGCCATTGCGTAGCATGTTGAAAACAGGGGCAAAAAAAGGCCAAAAAGTCATAATATAGCATGTTGAAAAAATGACCGAAAATCGCATAGTATAGTAAGGCAAAAATCTCAAATTTTGACCCGTCTCAAAAATGGCTGAAAACTGCTTATTATAGCTCAGAGATACGCGCCATTGCGTAGCATGTTGAAAACAGGGGCAAAAAAAGGCCAAAAAGTCATAATATAGCATGTTGAAAAAATGACCGAAAATCGCATAGTATAGTAAGGCAAAAATCTCAAATTTTGACCCATCTAAAAATTGGCTGAAAACTGCTTATTATAGCTCAGAGATACGCGCCATTGTGTAGCATGTTGAAAAAACGGCTAAAAAAAGGCCAAAAAATCATTATATAGCATGTTGAAAAAATGACCGAAAATCGCATAGTATAGTAAGGCAAAAATCTCAAATTTTGACCCGTCTCAAAAATGGCTGAAAACTGCTTATTATAACTCAGAGATACGCGCCATTCGTAGCATGTTGAAAAAAGGGGCAAAAAAAGGCCAAAAAGTCATAATATAGCATGTTGAAAAAATGACCGAAAATCGCATAGTATAGTAAGGCAAAAATCTCAAATTTTGACCCGTCTCAAAAATGGCTGAAAACTGCTTATTATAGCTCAGAAAGATGCGCCATTGCGTAGCATGTTGAAAACAGGGGCAAAAAAAGCCCAAAAAGTCATAATATAGCATGTTGAAAAAGTGACCGAAAATCGCATAGTATAGTAAGGCAAAAATCTCAAATTTTGACCCGTCTCAAAAATGGCTGAAAACTGCTTATTATAGCTCAGAGATACTGGCGCCATTGCGTAGCATGTTGAAAACAGGGCAAAAAAGGCCAAAAAGTCATAATATAGCATGTTGAAAAAATGACCGAAAATCGCATAGTATAGTAAGGCAAAAATCTCAAATTTTGACCCGTCTCAAAAATGGCTGAAAACTGCTTATTATAGCTCAGAGATACAGCGCCATTCGTAGCATGTTGAAAACAGGGGGAAAAAAGGCCAAAAAGTCATAATATAGCATGTTGAAAAAATGACCGAAAATCGCATAGTATAGTAAGGCAAAAATCTCAAATTTTGACCCGTCTCAAAAATGGCTGAAAACTGCTTATTATAGCTCAGAGATACTCGCCATTGCGTAGCATGTTGAAAAAACGGCCAAAAAAAGGCCAAAAAGTCATAATATAGCATGTTGAAAAAATGACCGAAAATCGCATAGTATAGTAAGGCAAAAATCTCAAATTTTGACCCGTCTCAAAATGGCTGAAAACTGCTTATTATAGCTCAGAGATACAGCGCCATTATGTAGCATGTTGAAAACAGGGGCAAAAAAAGGCCAAAAAGTCATAATATAGCATGTTGAAAAAATGACCGAAAATCGCATAGTATAGTAAGGCAAAAATCTCAAATTTTGACCCGTCTCAAAAATGGCTGAAAACTGCTTATTATAGCTCAGAGATACGCGCCATTGCGTAGCATGTTGAAAACAGGGGCAAAAAAAGGCCAAAAAGTCATAATATAGCATGTTGAAAAATGACCGAAAATCGCATAGTATAGTAAGGCAAAAATCTCAAATTTTGACCCGTCTCAAAAATGGCTGAAAACTGCTTATTATAGCTCAGAAATACGCGCCATTGTGTAGCATGTTGAAAAAACGGCTAAACAAAGGCCAAAAAGTCATAATATAGCATGTTGAAAAAATGACCGAAAATCGCATAGTATAGTAAGGCAAAAATCTCAAATTTTGACCCGTCTCAAAAATGGCTGAAAACTGCTTATTATAGCTCAGAGATACGCGCCATTGCGTAGCATGTTGAAAACAGGGGCAAAAAAAGGCCAAAAAGTCATAATATAGCATGTTGAAAAAATGACCGAAAATCGCATAGTATAGTAAGGCAAAAATCTCAAATTTTGACCCGTCTCAAAAATGGCTGAAAACTGCTTATTATAGCTCAAAGATAAGCGCCATTGCGTAGCAAGTTGAAAACAGGGGCAAAAAAAGGCCAAAAAGTCATAATATAGCATGTTGAAAAAATGACAGAAAATCGCATAGTATAGTAAGGCAAAAATCTCAAATTTTGACCCGTCTCAAAAATGGCTGAAAACTGCTTATTATAGCTCAGAGATACTCGCCATTGTGTAGCATGTTGAAAAAACGGCTAAACAAAGGCCAAAAAGTCATAATATAGCATGTTGAAAAAATGACCGAAAATCGCATAGTATAGTAAGGCAAAAATCTCAAATTTTGACCCGTCTCAAAAATGGCTGAAAACTGCTTATTATAGCTCAGAGATACGCGCCATTGCGTAGCATGTTGAAAACAGGGGCAAAAAAAGGCCAAAAAGTCATAATATAGCATGTTGAAAAAATGACCGAAAATCGCATAGTATAGTAAGGCAAAAATCTCAAATTTTGACCCGTCTCAAAAATGGCTAAAAAGTGCTTATTATAGCTCAGAGATACACGCCATTGCGTAGCATGTTGAAAACAGGGGCAAAAAAAGGCCAAAAAGTCATAATATAGCATGTTGAAAAAATGACCGAAAATCGCATAGTATAGTAAGGCAAAAATCTCAAATTTTGACCCGTCTCAAAATGGCTGAAAACTGCTTATTATAGCTCAGAGATACGCGCCATTGCGTAGCATGTTGAAAACAGGGGCAAAAAAAGGCCAAAAAGTCATAATATAGCATGTTGAAAAAATGAACGAAAATCGCATAGTATAGTAAGGCAAAAATCTCAAATTTTGACCCGTCTCAAAAATGGCTGAAAACTGCTTATTATAGCTCAGAGATACGCGCCATTGTGTAGCATGTTGAAAAAACGGCTAAACAAAGGCCAAAAAGTCATAATATAGCATGTTGAAAAAATGACCGAAAATCGCATAGTATAGTAAGGCAAAAATCTCAAATTTTGACCCGTCTCAAAAATGGCTGAAAACTGCTTATTATAGCTCAGAGATACGCGCCATTGCGTAGCATGTTGAAAACAGGGGCAAAAAAAGGCCAAAAAGTCATAATATAGCATGTTGAAAAAATGACCGAAAATCGCATAGTATAGTAAGGCAAAAATCTCAAATTTTGACCCGTCTCAAAAATGGCTGAAAACTGCTTATTATAGCTCAGAGATACGCGCCATTGCCTAGCATGTTGAAAACAGGGGCAAAAAAAGGCCAAAAAGTCATAATATAGCATGTTGAAAAAATGACCGAAAATCGCATAGTATAGTAAGGCAAAAATCTCAAATTTTGACCCGTCTCAAAAATGGCTGAAAACTGCGTATTATAGCTCAGAGATACTCGCCATTGTGTAGCATGTTTAAAAAACGGCTAAACAAAGGCCAAAAAGTCATAATATAGCATGTTGAAAAAATGACCGAAAATCGCATAGTATAGTAAGGCAAAAATCTCAAATTTTGACCCGTCTCAAAAATGGCTGAAAACTGCTTATTATAGCTCAGAGATACGCGCCATTATGTAGCATGTTGAAAACAGGGCAAAAAAAGGCCAAAAAGTCATAATATAGCATGTTGAAAAATGACCGAAAATCGCATAGTATAGTAAGGCAAAAATCTCAAATTTTGACCCGTCTCAAAATTGGCTAAAAACTGCTTATTATAGCTCAGAGATACGCGCCATTGCCTAGCATGTTGAAAACAGGGGCAAAAAAAGGCCAAAAAGTCATAATATAGCATGTTGAAAAAATGACCTAAAATCGCATAGTATAGTAAGGCAAAAATCTCAAATTTTGACCCGTCTCAAAAATGGCTGAAAACTGCTTATTATAGCTCAGAGATAAGCGCCATTGCGTAGCACGTTGAAAACAGGGGCAAAAACAGGCCAAAAAGTCATAATATAGCATGTTGAAAAAATGACCGAAAAACGCATAGAAAAGTAAGGCAAAAATCTCAAATTTTGACCCGTCTCAAAATTGGCTGAAAACTGCTTATTATAGCTCAGAGATACAGCGCCATTGTGTAGCATGTTGAAAACAGGGGCAAACAAAGGCCAAAAAGTCATAATATAGCATGTTGAAAAAATGACCGAAAATCGCATAGTATAGTAAGGCAAAAATCTCAAATTTTGACCCGTCTCAAAATTGGCTGAAAAGTGCTTATTATAGCGCAAAGATACGCGCCATTGCGTAGCATGTTGAAAAAACGGCTAAAGAAAGGCCAAAAAGTCATAATATAGCATGTTGAAAAAGTGACCGAAAATCGCATAGTATAGTAAGGCAAAAAATCTCAAATTTTGACCCGTCTCAAAATGGCTGAAAACTGCTTATTATAGCTCAGAGATACGCGCCATTGCCTAGCATGTTGAAAACAGGGGCAAAAAAAGGCCAAAAAGTCATAATATAGCATGTTGAAAAAATGACCGAAAATCGCATAGTATAGTAAGGCAAAAATCTCAAATTTTGACCCGTCTCAAAAATGGCTGAAAACTGCTTATTATAGCTCAGAGATACGCGCCATTGCGTAGCATGTTGAAAACAGGGGCAAAAAAAGGCCAAAAAGTCATAATATAGCATGTTGAAAAAATGAACGAAAATCGCATAGTATAGTAAGGCAAAAATCTCAAATTTTGACCCGTCTAAAAATTGGCTGAAAACTGCTTATTATAGCTCAGAGATGCGCCATTGCCTAGCATGTTGAAAACAGGGCAAAAAAAGGCCAAAAAGTCATAATATAGCATGTTGAAAAAATGACCGAAAATCGCATAGTATAGTAAGGCAAAAATCTCAAATTTTGACCCGTCTCAAAAATGGCTGAAAACTGCTTATTATAGCTCAGAGATACTCGCCATTGTGTAGCATGTTGAAAAAACGGCTAAACAAAGGCCAAAAAGTCATAATATAGCATGTTGAAAAAATGACCGAAAATCGCATAGTATAGTAAGGCAAAAATCTCAAATTTTGACCCGTCTCAAAAATGGCTGAAAACTGCTTATTATAGCTCAGAAAGATGCGCCATTGCGTAGCATGTTGAAAACAGGGGCAAAAAAAGGCCAAAAAGTCATAATATAGCATGTTGAAAAAATGACCGAAAATCGCATAGTATAGTAAGGCAAAAATCTCAAATTTTGACCCGTCTCAAAATTGGCTAAAAACTGCTTATTATAGCTCAGAAAGATGCGCCATTGCGTAGCATGTTGAAAACAGGGGCAAAAAAAGGCCAAAAAGTCATAATATAGCATGTTGAAAAAATGACCGAAAATCGCATAGTATAGTAAGGCAAAAATCTCAAATTTTGACCCGTCTCAAAAATGGCTGAAAACTGCTTATTATAGCTCAGAGATACGCGCCATTGCGTAGCATGTTGAAAACAGGGGCAAAAAAAGGCCAAAAAGTCATAATATAGCATGTTGAAAAAATGACCGAAAATCGCATAGTATAGTAAGGCAAAAATCTCAAATTTTGACCCGTCTCAAAAATGGCTGAAAACTGCTTATTATAGCTCAGAGATACGCGCCATTGCGTAGCATGTTGAAAACAGGGGCAAAAAAAGGCCAAAAAGTCATAATATAGCATGTTGAAAAAATGACCGAAAATCGCATAGTATAGTAAGGCAAAAATCTCAAATTTTGACCCGTCTCAAAAATGGCTGAAAACTGCTTATTATAGCTCAGAGATACGCGCCATTGCGTAGCATGTTGAAAACAGGGGCAAAAAAAGGCCAAAAAGTCATAATATAGCATGTTGAAAAAATGACCGAAAATCGCATAGTATAGTAAGGCAAAAATCTCAAATTTTGACCCGTCTCAAAAATGGCTGAAAACTGCTTATTATAGCTCAGAGATACTCGCCATTGTGTAGCATGTTGAAAACAGGGGCAAAAAAAGGCCAAAAAGTCATAATATAGCATGTTGAAAAAATGAACGAAAATCGCATAGTATAGTAAGGCAAAAATGTCAAATTTTGACCCATCTCAAAATTGGCTAAAAACTGCTTATTATAGCTCAGAGATACGCGCCATTGCGTAGCATGTTGAAAACAGGGGCAAAAAAAGGCCAAAAAGTCATAATATAGCATGTTGAAAAAAATGACCGAAAATCGCATAGTATAGTAAGGCAAAAATCTCAAATTTTGACCCGTCTCAAAAATGGCTGAAAACTGCTTATTATAGCTCAGAGATACGCGCCATTGCGTAGCATGTTGAAAACAGGGGCAAAAAAAGCCCAAAAAGTCATAATATAGCATGTTGAAAAAGTGACCGAAAATCGCATAGTATAGTAAGGCAAAATCTCAAATTTTGACCCGTCTCAAAAATGGCTGAAAACTGCTTATTATAGCTCAGAGATACGCGCCATTGCGTAGCATGTTGAAAACAGGGGCAAAAAAAGGCCAAAAAGTCATAATATAGCATGTTGAAAAAATGACCGAAAATCGCATAGTATAGTAAGGCAAAAATCTCAAATTTTGACCCGTCTCAAAAATGGCTGAAAACTGCTTATTATAGCTCAGAGATACTCGCCATTGTGTAGCATGTTGAAAAAACGGCTAAACAAAGGCCAAAAAGTCATAATATAGCATGTTGAAAAAATGACCGAAAATCGCATAGTATAGTAAGGCAAAAATCTCAAATTTTGACCCGTCTCAAAAATGGCTGAAAACTGCTTATTATAGCTCAGAGATACGCGCCATTGCGTAGCATGTTGAAAACAGGGCAAAACAAAGGCCAAAAAGTCATAATATAGCATGTTGAAAAAATGACCGAAAATCGCATAGTATAGTAAGGCAAAAATCTCAAATTTTGACCCGTCTCAAAAATGGCTGAAAACTGCTTATTATAGCTCAAAGATAAGCGCCATTGCGTAGCACGTTGAAAACAGGGGCAAAAACAGGCCAAAAAGTCATAATATAGCATGTTGAAAAAATGACAGAAAATCGCATAGTATAGTAAGGCAAAAATCTCAAATTTTGACCCGTCTCAAAAATGGCTGAAAACTGCTTATTATAGCTCAGAGATACTCGCCATTGTGTAGCATGTTGAAAAAACGGCTAAACAAAGGCCAAAAAGTCATAATATAGCATGTTGAAAAAATGACCGAAAATCGCATAGTATAGTAAGGCAAAAATCTCAAATTTTGACCCGTCTCAAAAATGGCTGAAAACTGCTTATTATAGCTCAGAGATACGCGCCATTGCGTAGCATGTTGAAAACAGGGGCAAAAAAGGCCAAAAAGTCATAATATAGCATGTTGAAAAAATGACCGAAAATCGCATAGTATAGTAAGGCAAAAATCTCAAATTTTGACCCGTCTCAAAATTGGCTAAAAACTGCTTATTATAGCTCAGAGATACGCGCCATTGCCTAGCATGTTGAAAACAGGGGCAAAAAAAGGCCAAAAAGTCATAATATAGCATGTTGAAAAAATGACCGAAAATCGCATAGTATAGTAAGGCAAAAATCTCAAATTTTGACCCGTCTCAAAAATGGCTGAAAAGTGCTTATTATAGCTCAGAGATACAGCGCCATTGAGTAGCATGTTGAAAACAGGGGCAAAAAAAGGCCAAAAAGTCATAATATAGCATGTTGAAAAAATGAACGAAAATCGCATAGTATAGTAAGGCAAAAATCTCAAATTTTGACCCGTCTCAAAATTGGCTAAAAACTGCTTATTATAGCTCAGAAATACGCGCCATTGTGTAGCATGTTGAAAAAACGGCTAAACAAATGCCAAAAAGTCATAATATAGCATGTTGAAAAAATGACCGAAAATCGCATAGTATAGTAAGGCAAAAATCTCAAATTTTGACCCGTCTCAAAAATGGCTGAAAACTGCTTATTATAGCTCAGAGATACGCGCCATTGCGTAGCATGTTGAAAACAGGGGCAAAAAAAGGCCAAAAAGTCATAATATAGCATGTTGAAAAAATGACCGAAAATCGCATAGTATAGTAAGGCAAAAATCTCAAATTTTGACCCGTCTCAAAAATGGCTGAAAACTGCTTATTATAGCTCAGAGATACGCGCCATTGCCTAGCATGTTGAAAACAGGGGCAAAAAAAGGCCAAAAAGTCATAATATAGCATGTTGAAAAAATGAGCGAAAATCGCATAGTATAGTAAGGCAAAAATCTCAAATTTTGACCCGTCTCAAAATGGCTGAAAACTGCTTATTATAGCTCAGAGATCTGGCGCCATTGCGTAGCATGTTGAAAACAGGGGCAAAAAAAGGCCAAAAAGTCATAATATAGCACGTTGAAAAAATGGCCGAAAATCGCATAGTATAGTAAGGCAAAAATCTCAAATTTTGACCCGTCTCAAAATTGGCTAAAAACTGCTTATTATAGCTTAGAAAGATGCGCCATTGCCTAGCATGTTGAAAACAGGGGCAAAAAAAGGCCAAAAAGTCATAATATAGCATGTAGAAAAAATGAACGAAAATCGCATAGTATAGTAAGGCAAAAATCTCAAATTTTGACCCGTCTCAAAAATGGCTGAAAACTGCTTATTATAGCTCAGAGATACTCGCCATTGTGTAGCATGTTGAAAAAACGGCTAAACAAAGGCCAAAAAGTCATAATATAGCATGTTGAAAAAATGACCGAAAATCGCATAGTATAGTAAGGCAAAAATCTCAAATTTTGACCCGTCTCAAAAATGGCTGAAAACTGCTTATTATAGCTCAGAAAGATGCGCCATTGTGTAGCATGTTGAAAACAGGGGCAAAAAAAGGCCAAAAAGTCATAATATAGCATGTTGAAAAAATGACCGAAAATCGCATAGTATAGTAAGGCAAAAATCTCAAATTTTGACCCGTCTCAAAATTGGCTAAAAACTGCTTATTATAGCTCAGAAAGATGCGCCATTGCGTAGCATGTTGAAAACAGGGGCAAAAAAAGGCCAAAAAGTCATAATATAGCATGTTGAAAAAATGACCGAAAATCGCATAGTATAGTAAGGCAAAAATCTCAAATTTTGACCCGTCTCAAAAATGGCTGAAAACTGCTTATTATAGCTCAGAAAGATGCGCCATTGCGTAGCATGTTGAAAACAGGGGCAAAAAAAGGCCAAAAAGTCATAATATAGCATGTTGAAAAAATGACCGAAAATCGCATAGTATAGTAAGGCAAAAATCTCAAATTTTGACCCGTCTCAAAAATGGCTGAAAACTGCTTATTATAGCTCAGAGATACGCGCCATTGCGTAGCAAGTTGAAAACAGGGGCAAAAAAAGGCCAAAAAGTCATAATATAGCATGTTGAAAAAATGACCGAAAATCGCATAGTATAGTAAGGCAAAAATCTCAAATTTTGACCCGTCTCAAAAATGGCTGAAAACTGCTTATTATAGCTCAGAGATACGCGCCATTGCGTAGCATGTTGAAAACAGGGCAAAAAAAAGGCCAAAAAGTCATAATATAGCATGTTGAAAAAATGACCGAAAATCGCATAGTATAGTAAGGCAAAAATCTCAAATTTTGACCCGTCTCAAAAATGGCTGAAAACTGCTTATTATAGCTCAGAGATACGCGCCATTGTGTAGCATGTTGAAAAAACGGCTAAAAAAAGGCCAAAAAGTCATAATATAGCATGTTGAAAAAATGACCGAAAATCGCATAGTATAGTAAGGCAAAAATCTCAAATTTTGACCCGTCTCAAAATGGCTGAAAACTGCTTATTATAGCTCAGAGATCACAGCGCCATTGCGTAGCATGTTGAAAACAGGGGCAAAAAAAGGCCAAAAAGTCATAATATAGCATGTTGAAAAAATGACCTAAAATCGCATAGTATAGTAAGGCAAAAATCTCAAATTTTGACCCGTCTCAAAAATGGCTGAAAACTGCTTATTATAGCTCAGAGATACGCGCCATTGCCTAGCATGTTGAAAACAGGGGCAAAAAAAGGCCAAAAAGTCATAATATAGCATGTTGAAAAAATGACCGAAAATCGCATAGTATAGTAAGGCAAAAATCTCAAATTTTGACCCGTCTCAAAAATGGCTGAAAACTGCTTATTATAGCTCAGAGATACGCGCCATTGCGTAGCATGTTGAAAACAGGGCAAAAAAGGCCAAAAAGTCATAATATAGCATGTTGAAAAAATGACCGAAAATCGCATAGTATAGTAAGGCAAAAATCTCAAATTTTGACCCGTCTCAAAATTGGCTAAAAACTGCTTATTATAGCTCAGAAAGATGCGCCATTGCGTAGCATGTTGAAAACAGGGGCAAAAAAAGGCCAAAAAGTCATAATATAGCATGTTGAAAAAATGACCTAAAATCGCATAGTATAGTAAGGCAAAAATCTCAAATTTTGACCCGTCTCAAAAATGGCTGAAAACTGCTTATTATAGCTCAGAGATACGCGCCATTGCGTAGCATGTTGAAAACAGGGGCAAAAAAAGGCCAAAAAGTCATAATATAGCATGTTGAAAAAATGAACGAAAATCGCATAGTATAGTAAGGCAAAAATCTCAAATTTTGACCCGTCTCAAAATTGGCTAAAAACTGCTTATTATAGCTCAGAAAGATGCGCCATTGCATAGGATGTTGAAAACAGGGGCAAAAAAAGGCCAAAAAGTCATAATATAGCATGTTGAAAAAATGAACGAAAATCGCATAGTATAGTAAGGCAAAAATCTCAAATTTTGACCTGTCTAAAAATTGGCTGAAAAGTGCTTATTAAAGCTCAGAGATACTCGCCATTGTGTAGCATGTTGAAAAAATGGCTAAAAAAAGGCCAAAAAGTCATAATATAGCATGTTGAAAAAATGACTGAAAATCGCATAGTATAGTAAGGCAAAAATCTCAAATTTTGACCCGTCTCAAAATTGGCTAAAAACTGCGTATTTTAGCTCAGAGAGACGCGCCATAGCGTTGCATGTTGATTGTTGATTATTAGCTTTTTTTTTGACACGCGTTTCAGACATACTAAAATACCTTCATAATCTTCATGTTAACATAACGACTTTCTCATATCATTAAATTACTTTCTTAATTTGGTGTCAATAATCATTATAAATCTGCTTACAAATTAGCCCCTATTTTCCAGTGTAATCATGCAGGATTCTTTTATCTTTTCCAGATCACCCCAACTATTGAGGACCCAGAAGTGTTCAAGGAAATTGAGAGGCAGCTAGAAAAATCCCTGAGACCTCCCGCAGCCTGAACTCACCCTTTTGATGAAAAAGAAAACTGAAATTGGATACATTCTGGCAACACATAATCACTCCCTCGACAAGATGTTTTCAAGCGCTCCATACCATGCACTGGTTCTGGGAAATGTGAACTGAAAGTAGAAGCAAAATTTGTAATCATTCTTCTTCTCAGTCAAGCTGAAGGTAAACATTGATGCCAATACAATTTACAGGTTAACATTTCCATTTTTAACAGTGAAATTACCTCATTTTTATGTTATCTGAGTAATAATGTGAGCTTAAATTTACTACATTCTTTGCACATGCATAGTTAATGAGCAGAGGCAAGGCACAGCTAATGTTTAACCATAAACATGCTGAATTATGAATGAAAAAAAGACAGCTCATTCACTGACGGTAGTTTTTTTTTTTTTATTGACAATGAAAATTTGCTTGCTCACCACTTAGTTTTGACCAAAGTACAAGAAGTAATAAATAAAAAAAGAATGGACACAAAAAAAAATGATTCATTGTTCGTGCAAATCGAAGATGTAAAAACAAATTTAAGAGACTTGTTGGAGTCGTCCATCAGAAATAACTAAAAGACAGATATCAGGGCCATACGATAGGTTACCCTGGAAACTCTGACGGAAACAAAGAGTTAACAGTTACACCAATGTAAGTCACAGCAAGCAACAGGTTTGTCATTAAATGTCACCTCACTTCAACATGGTCATATACACTCTATGCACACTATGAGCTAAAGCAGTCTGTCTTTCAGTTATTTCCTCTGTTCTAGTATCTGAGGGGTTGGGGGAGAAGGCCAGCTCGGCTGAGTGTGTAGTTGTCCATTTTTGTTAATGTATCGCCTGACAAAACATACAGTACAACAAGTGACAGGTTCTATGAATGACGTCCTGCTTTTTTTTTTTTTTTGTTCTCTGAGAAGAAGTTTTGTGCGACTTCAGAGAGCAATGGCGTCTCTTGTTTTGTCCTTGGCTACTAAAGAGTCCATTGAGTTGATGCGGTTGTATCAAAGTGCTTGTCATGTCGTCCGGGTGCATCGACATGTCCTCTTAAAATGCTCGTGTTACGATAGCGAGTCTGTAAGAAAGGATAATGGGGTTTGTTGTGGGGCTCAAAGTGGTTCTTAGACACCACTAGAGGGCAGGTTTTCACACAACATCCAGTCTCTTCCTCTCTCTATGGTGCAGCACAGGTTTATCATCATTAGCACAATGAAAAAATAAAACCATATGTACAAAATGATCTAAAGAGGGCGGGGTAATATGGAGACAGTTTAAAGAGCAGCATATATTAATCTATGGTCCACTAAATGAGGTGGCAGGGACTTTTTTTTTGCACAAACTCTGAATATCTTTTTATACATAGATGTGTGTATATATTAAAAAATGGCATATTTATTTACAGATAACCTACACATCTCCTGTAGAAGAAATACACAGTACGTTATGCTTCGACAAGTTACTGTACATGTAAAAGGTAGAAATGGTGACAGCGGGGCAGCCTGCAGGACAGTTTAGCACCGACATGTGGTGCCCATTTTAGGAGAAAAGAGGAAGAAGAGGGTTGGGGGGGAAAGGGGTCAGGGCTTCTTGGCAGTGCGTGTCGTCAGAGTGGTTTGTTCCTCGCAGGTTGGCCTGTCCAGCAGCTCCACTTGTTAATCGCCATTTAGAACTGTACCTGTAGGGAGAGAAGAGGAAGTAGTTTAAATGAGGCAGAGTGACGTCGGTGAGGCTACTAAAGACAAGAAGGGGAAGATCATCACATATTTTCTGAAATAATTGATGTATATTTGATTTTTTGCCTTGTAATTAGTTTGTGTGTAAACACAAATTTGGTGAGTTTTTTGCTGTCTTCGGCGTTTTATGACATTTTTCCATAACTTGATGACATACTATAGTGTTACGTTTCATCTTGATTGTTATCAACATAATATACTTTCACGTTTTTAAAATAATTTTTGACGACATACTATACTGTTATGTTTTTTTATGGTTTTTGTCGACATGCTACAGTGACATTTTTCTGTGGTTTTTGAAGACATACTACTCAATGACTTTATTTGTGATTTTTGACAACATTTAACTCTATGACATTTTTGTGCCATTCTGGGTCTTTTTCTAAGACATAGTACTATGACGTTTTTGGGTCATTTTTGACAACATACGGGTGTAAGGAAATATCGATACATCACGAGTATCGCGATACTTTGCGTCAGGATACTGTATCGACATTCAACAATAAAATGTAGATTTTTAATCAGCCGTTTCCTATATGTTCATACTGTAGCTGCGCTTCATTTCGTGTTGTGTTTAAACACCCGGACCGCTGGTGGCAGTGTTGTATCTTCAGCCAATTCACTCTTCCGCTCAAACGTAACACAAGAAGAAGAAGGGCGTGCCATGCACACCATGGATCTATACACACACTGATAATGTTGGATTAAGTCTTTCCAGTAGCCTGCATACATTTCCAAAGATAAAAGTATGTCATGATCTGTTTTAAGTTATCAGCTGACATTAATAGTAACGTCTGAACTGACTAGGGAAGCTAGAGTTAGCATGTAGGTTAATGTTAATGTTATCTAAAGCATATGTTAACGTTAGTGCCTTTAATTGCGGTACTGCCATAGTTTAACATTAACATTACACAATGCCATGTGGCTAATTGTTGCTCATTTCTCTGTTCAATTCCCAAATATTTGTGTCTCATTTTAAACAAAGTAAACTTAATTCATATTCAGTATTTACACTCTGTTCAGTTCAGAGTGTATCCTTTTAAAGTACTATTTTGGGTGGAGCTTGATAAGTACTATTTTGGTGGAATAAACCTGTATTTTTGCATTCATCCAATTCACTGGGTGGCGCTGTTGCAAAAAACGAGGGTCCTAGATCTTTGGTCCTGAAACTGCTGCCTGCAAGCCTGCAGATAGATACTATCGGCAAAAGATCCGTCATTGTAACCGACAATGCATCCAACACGAACTTAGTGGCTGAACTTGCAGAGATGACCTGCGTGCGATGCTTTGCACACAGCCTGAATCTCCCGTGGCAGAAGGCACGGGAGATTGCCAGAGGTGGCGGGATCAGACGGATCAACACAGGTTCATCACAGATGTCACAAGGTGGATCAGCTCTTATGAAATGATGGAGAATTTTTTAGAACAAAGACCAGCCATCTGTGCAGCACTCCTTTCACCAGAGGTCAGACGAAGTGAAAAGGATACTTTCACACTGAATGAGTTCTCAAGACTGTGAAGCTCTGATGAAGGATGCCACCTTGGTAATGTCAGAGGAGAGCATGCCCACTCTGTCATCGCATCACTCCAGGCCAAGCTTGTCATGGGCACAGAAGAAAGCCTGACAGTGAGACAGTGAAGGACATCAAGGCTGCTGCAGCACAAGCTCTGGGAAAGAGATATGCCAAAGAGAGGGAGACAGTGTGCATGGCGTCAGCTCTTGATCCTAGGTTTAAGGATCTGCCCTTTCTGTGTGAAGCAGAGGCCAAAGAGACCTAGTCCAAGATGACTGATGCTGTGGTGGCTGTCATCAAAAAGCAACAGAATGTAAGTAAATAATTATAAGGTTATTTGTTTTTATTACATTTAAAGTGTATAAATCTGAGTAAATACAAATAAAACATATTGACCATATAGTTTTAATAGTTGGACTTGGATAATTATGAAAAAAAAGGAGAAAAGAAAAAAAGAAATGTGCAAATGGGTGAATTTGGGCTCAGATTGTGTTTTGGTAGTTAAAGTAAATTTACTGTAACAGTAATACTAGTTTGATTTGATGTTTTTCAGCAGCAAGAACAGCTGGACAATCAAGTGGAGGAGACTGACCAGTCCGAGCCAGAGGAGGTTGATCACCCAGTCCCCCCATGAAGAGACCGAGGAGCTCATTTGCATTGGCTGACTCGCTTGGAGCTGCGTTTGTCTCTGCCAAAGACAATGCTGCACCAAAAACTGCACATGATGCTGCTGCAGCTGAGATTAACTGGTTAAGAGAGGAAGCTCCTTTGTCACTCCAAGAAAATCCTCTTAATTTAGCATGAGCATGAGTACCCTCAGCTCTCCACAGTAGCAAAAGTGTTTCCTGTGCATTCCTGGAATAAGTGTCTCTGCAGAGAGTTTTCTCCACCGCAGGAGACATCATAACTGCACCGAGAAGTGTCCTCAAAGCTCGACATGTTGACCGATTCATCATCATCCACAACAACCTTGACATTAAAAAATAAGAACTGACAAACTGGAATAACACTTGAAAGTTAAAAACAATAGAGAATGTTCACCATTTTTATTTTTTGTTTACATTTCACTTTACTTCCTGAATCCTGCAGGCACTTTATTTTTCATTGATACAGGCAGATGTATTTTCCTTTGTTCAGATTGCACAAAAAATAGTATTGATGATATTAAAGGCCAGGGGCCAGTATCTATTTTACACTTTCTTGTAACTACTTGAGGTATTAAACAAACTGCCATACAACAGAATGTGAACCTTTAAAGCAGGATCTACAAATCTATATTCTAAGTTTTTTTTTGTTACTTTGTTTACTCAAAGAATGCAGGCACTTTATTTGTTTTATTTGATATTCTGAAAATATGTTATTTCCTTTACTAAGACTGCACAAATGTCATAGTTCCTTTGCTCAGATTGCACAAGATGGAATGTTTACTGACTTACTGTCACTGACTTTAATAAAAAAATAGTTTTCACCTTTTACTCAGATTTTGTGTTTTTTTACATCATGACATTTTTCCTAAAACAGATTTTAAAATAATAAAGTAGAAAATCGCAATATATCGCCTTGTTTACTGTATCGCAATATTGAATTGTGACCCCTGTATTGTGAGATGAAATATATATATATATATATCGTTTTGGCTGATAAATCAGGTGAAGTTGTCCAGAAACAGGTAAAACCAATATCAGCAGATGCGTCGACATCAAGAAATATCGGCCTAACTCATATATCAGTCAAGTTTCGACAGACGTCACTGCCGATACTGAATTTTACCTTTCAACACCATATGACCCTTGTTTCAGCACAGCAGACAGATATTAGCAGATATTTTATTTTATTTATACCATAAAATATAATTTGGCTGTAGATTCATAGTTTAGACACTGATTGTGATATTGCAGAGCAAATTAAAACATGTAAATTGAGTAATATATCGTTTTGGGTGAAAAATCAGGTGACGTTGTCCAGAAACAGGTAAAACCAGTATGGGCAGATGCGTCTGTCGAAATCAAGGAATATCGGCCTGACTCATATATCAGTCAAGTTTTTGACAGACATCACTGCTGAAACTGAATTTTCCTTTCAACACCATATGACCCTTATATCAGTCAATATTTTATCTATGCCATAAAATATCATTTGACTGTAGATTCATACAGTTTAGACACGGCTTGTGATACTCTGTCAAAATCAAGAAATATATGCAAAGAAATGTCAAAGTAAAATCTGAGGTAATTTAGAAACTATTTGGACAATAATCTTTAAAAGTTGCCTGCCCTAACTGGGGCTTGATCCCACAATCTCAGAGACACCAACCGGCTGCCTAACCCACTGAGCTAAACCTCCTCACACCACTTGCAACATGCTCTTTACACCCTGATCTGTACAAAGGGCTGTGTATTGGCATGAAACTGGCAATACGATATGTTTATGATACAGGGGTCACGATTCGATATATATTGCGATACTGTAAGCAAGCCGATATATTGCAATTTTTTAAATTTATTTTTAAAAATCTATTTCAGGAAAAATGTCATAATATAAAGAACACGCATAAAATCTGAGTAAAAAGTAAAAACTTTAGTTTTTTTTATCAAAGTCAGTGACAGTCAGTAAACATTCCACCGTGAGCAAAGGAACCATCACATCTGTGCGTCTTAGCAAGTGCCTGCATTCTTTGAGTAAACAAATTAACAAAAAATAATTACAGTATAGATTTGTAGATCCTGCTTTAAAAGTTCGCATTCTGTTGTATAGTAGTTTGTTTAATATCTCAAGTAGTAACAAGAAAACAGATGCTAGCCCCTGGCCTTTAACATCATCAATATTATTTTTGTGCAATCTGAACAAAGGAAAATACATCTGCCTATATCAATGAAAAATAAAGTGCTCACGGGATTCAGAAAGTAAACACTGATATGTAAACAAAAAACACAAGTGGTGAACATTCTCTCACATGCTTTTAACTTTCAACACTTCTCGGTGCAGTTATGATGTCTCCTGCGGTGGAGAAAACTCTCTCTGCAGAGGCACTTATTCCAGGAATGCACAGGAAACACTTTTGCTACTGTGGAGAGCTGAGGGTACTCATGCTCATGTTCAATTACAAGGATTTTCTTTGAGTGAAAAACAAGCTTCCTCTCTTAACCAGTTAATCTCAGCTGCAGCAGCATCATGTGCAGTTTTTGCTGCAGCATTGTCTTTGGCAGAGACAAACACAGCTCCAAGCGAGTCAGCCAATGCACATGAGCTCCTCGGTCTCTTCATGGGGGGACTGGGTGATCAACCTCCTCTGGCTGACTGGTCAGTCTCCTCCACTTGATTGTCCAGCTGTTCTTGCTGCTGAAAAACATCAAATCAAATTAGTATTACTGTTACAGTAAATTTACTTTAACTACAAAAACACAACCTGAGCCCAAATTCACCCATTTGCACAACTATTAAAACTATATGGTCAATATATTTTATTTGTATTTACTCAAATCTATCCACTTTAATGTATATAACCTTTAATGTATGTAATAAAAACAAATAACCTTATAATTATTTACTTACATTCTGTTGCTTTTTGATGACAGCCACCACAGCATCAGTCATCTTGGACTAGGTCTCTTTGGCCTCTGCTTCACACAGAAAGGGCAGATCCTTAAACCTAGGATCAAGAGTTGACGCCATGCACACTGTCTCCCTCTCTTTGGCATATCTCTTTCCCAGATCTTGTGCTGCAGCAGCCTTGATGTCCTTCACTGTCTCACTGTCATCCAAGCTTTCTGGAGCCAGGCTTTCTGGACAAGCTTGGCCTGGAGTGATGCGATGACAGAGTGGGCATGCTCTCCTCTGACATTACCAAGGTGGCATCCTTCATCAGAGCTTCAGAGAAGTTACACGTCTGATGCTGCCGAGTAGTCGCGCCACTTCTGACCATTTCAGTGCTTTTTGCACTCTGCAAGTTCAGCCGCTACGTTCATGTTTGATGCATTGACGGTTACAGCCTCCTTCAGTAACGCTGCGATGTTTTCTCCCGTGTGACTATCCTGCATTGCTCTCTTGTTTGTAGCACATGTGAATCCAGCTTCCACTCATCTGTAATGTGACGTACGATTCAGTGGTCCTGCACGTCCAAGCGTCATACGTGAAAGCGACTTTTTATTAGCCGTTAGCTTCTCCGTTTGCTGCACATCACGGTGGTGTCTTGACAAGTGTGCTCTCAGATTCGTTGTGTTTCCCGACTATTTGACTTTGGCGTGACATATTTTGCAAACAGCATGGCTCCTGGTGAAGTTTTTAGTGTCTTCTTTGTTGTGGACGCCAAAATGAACTCTCACTTCAGCTGTTGTCTCACAGCTCAATGTTGTGTACAGCACGACTTTCTTCTTCGTGTGTTGTTAAGTTGAAGAAGAGTGAATTGGCCGAAAATGCAACACTGCCTCCAGCGGTCCGGATGTTTAAACACAACACAAAATGAAGCGCAACTCCAGTATGAACGCAAAGAAAGCGGCCTATTAAAAATCGATATTGTATTTTTGAATATCGATACAGTATCCCGACGCAAAGTACGGCGATACTCAAGTGTATCCATATTTTCTTACACCCCTAATAGTATGTCGTCAAAAATGACCCAAAACCTTCATAGTGTAGTATATGTCATCAAAAATTACCCAAAATGGTAAGTAGTGAAGTAAGTGATTGTGTACTGTGTCTTCAAGTGTATCAATATTTTCTTACACCTCTTGAACCGGTCAGTGCTCGGGCCCTAATCACATTCTCAAATTAAATTTTGACTCTACTATTTGACTTCTCTTTCATTAAATTGTTTTTTTTTAAAATCTTTTTTCTCTTTTCCCCAAAGTTTCATAGAAAGTAAAGGTAACAGTACAAATTGTAGACAAATTCAGGACACCCTCATTCAAAAGAGCAACGTAGTGACACACCACCATGGTAATGATGCTGTTTTTTGGGTGGATGCGTCTATGCAAATCTTGCCCTGTGTGTAATTGTTTTTTTGTTTTTTTTTGTGGTGGCATCTTACAGCAGAAGAAAAATATAAATTCTGAAAGCTAAGACAGTTATACTGTATGCAGAGTACAGTTACATTGAATCTGTTTTGCACACCATACCAGAATTCAACCCTTTGCTCTCACTACACTTTGTACTCTATTGTCTTTTTTTGCTGTGTGGGAGTACTTATAAAAATAAGCTGATGAAAGCCTTTGAAACAGCCCACAGCATGCTTGATGGCATGAGCAAATTCTTTGGAATCACAAAATTATTGTTATAACGATGTAACTCACAAACTTTTTCCAGCAGAATAACCCCCTCCCCAAGCTTTGTCTTCCCCCTCTCTCTCTCTCCCTGTAGCTGTCGTGTTATTTATTTTCCTAACATTGCTCTGTTTTATGATAGGCCTGCAGTCAGAGCATTATATCATTATTATCTGTCTACTGTGCCTCTAGCCTCAGCACTTATTACATTCTGTAGGATTGTAATGATACTGGTTTAGGACTTCAACATTTTTTTGCCTGTTGTACTCACTGCAGAAAGTTGCCTAAAACGCTTTGTGATGGCAGCTGTGTTACTGTGTGAATACATCGTAAGAGGTGCACTTTGAAAAGCGGAGGAGCAGCGGCTCTACTCCGAGCTCCTCCGGGATGACCGAGCTTCTCACCCTATCTCTAAGGGAGAGCCCAGCCACCCTATGGAGGAAGCTCATTTCAGCTGCTTGTACCCGCGATCTTGTTCTTTCGGTCACTACCCAAAGCTCGTGACCATAGGTGAGGGTAGGAATGGAGATCGACCGGTAAATTGAGAGCTTTGCCTTTCGGCTCAGCTACCTCTTCACCACGACAGATCGGTGCAGCGTCCGCATTACTGCAGACGCTGCACCGCCTGTCGATCTCCTGTTCCATCCTTCCCGCACTCGTGAACAAGACCCAGAGAGAACCCTTGTTCACTATTGTGTTTTTATGGCATTACATACCACGACTTAATTGCATTCTACATTATTTTTTATGTCATACAATACTATGATTTTACAATCTGAGCTTGACTGCTAAAAAGCAAAGCAGAATTCAGTGTCATCTTAGTCATTTGCATTAGGTTGACACGACAGATGTAGAGAGACAGTGTAGTCAAATCAAAGCAAATACTTGAGAGAGATAACAGTTTTTTTTACTGCACCTGGCAGTACCAAGAAAACAGTTTGGAAATGAAACTAGGGCGAGCTCACTCTGTAATCCGGAAAGTCTGGATAAGTATCATAAGGTTTATTTTTAGGAGCCTTGAACTATAATAAACATGTAAATGGACTTTGAACTCATCTCTGTGTAAGGCACTGAACTCCTCATTTATTTGAAGCAGATTTCTAAAGCTTGGACCATGTCTGACTCATCTTTTTTGGACAAACATTAAAGAGGAGACATCAGTATGAGACGGTAGCTCACTGCTCGCCCTGCCGTCTTCTATCACCTTATCACAGCTACCTGGCAAAAGAAATGCACAGGCATGCCAAGTCCAAGAGACAAACATAAATCTTGGGGAAACAATTGACCATCTTCGCTTTAATCCACTATGTTTTTAAGTACTTCTGAGGAAAGCTGTGTATTTAACAAAGCGAGAGTCTGTGTTGTGTTACATACAGCGTACAGTTTAAGGTCCCTCTCTTCCTCCTCTCAGCAGGAGTAGGTTCTCACCGTGGAGCTGTCCAGCCGCTGCACTGCAGAGGGTCCGACTGTAGGGGGAGACAGCGAGAGACAAAGATCTTTAAACATTAAAGCTTCTTTTTCTTCTGATGGACCCAGTGTGAGTGAGTGAGTGAGAAGGAAACATTCCCCCACTTCCACCCTTATACATGTGCCACAAGATCAGATGTCCTCAACGGTATGAGTGAGATCACAAGCAAAACACTTTTCTCGCACATTAATTCTAGTGTCACTCCCAGAAGAAAAAAGCCATGTATCACACACTCAAAGGAAGTCTTAATTTTGAGTGGACAACAGCAGATTTTAATGTGGACGTGTTGTGGACGTCACAGACCAGGGAGTACAGAGAAAAGAGACAGAGGAACACAAGAAGGCTGTTTCAGTGTCACTGGGAACACCTTGTTAGAGGAGAACACTGGCTGAAATCAGTGCAGAGGAATGATTTCCAGTCGTATCTTAGCAAAGACCTTTTTTGCCAAATTAAGTGCACATATGAAGTATTTTTAAACACATTAAAACTTGCTAAAAGTAAGGAATACACTTTCCACTGTAAGTAGTTAACATTAGTATGCCTTTCTGTAAGCCATGAACATGAGTGACAGGAAAAAATAAAAACAGGGTGTCGAACAAACGTTTAGCTCCAAACTGTGTTACTTGTGGACAGTTAGAAGACTTCTTCATTGACTTCCAAATGTTACCCTATTGGTACTTTTTTCTTGAGAGACTAACCTTGCCATATCTCTGCTGGTTAACCCGAAAAACATATGAAAGTTGCAGTAAGCATACAAAACATGCACTGCACGTCCCCATTCAGGACCCTTCAAAAATGTGATGTCATGTTGCCGCTTGGCTCGGCAGTAATTGCACACAGCCTGTCAAACAGTAGTGGCTCCATTAAGCTGTTTATGAGCATGATATCATGTTAACCCATGTTTTTGAAAGAAATCAGGTCAAGGTTACAAAGGGTGAAACCTTTGTTATGTGGCTTATGCTATGACAAATGTTGGATCAGCCGTTTGGCCTAAAATCAAACCAGTTTAAGCCCATATACCGGACCAGACCAACAAAACTGGAAATCGACCCAAATCTAGTGAGGTATTCCTTTAATTGCTGAGATCTGGGAATACAGGAACATCACTACAAAGTTGGAGGGGGCAAAATACATGAGCACTCAACAAAGTCAGATAAGATCACACAGGTTTTAAACACCATCGGGAAATTTAGAGAGAGAAAGAGAGCAAAGAAAACATTTATCTTAGACTGCAACTTCCTGCACGAAGAGGCTTTGACATTACCGTAATTACAATAAGTGTGCGCACACAGTTTTCCAGTGCAGTCAGGAATTCCTTTGGGTGCACTCAGTTTTCATTTTACCCAAATTAAGTTGTTTTAAATTGTTTACAACCTGTGTGACTTTGTTTCTGCCGTGTCTGATTTTGTTGAAGCAATGCCACTGTGTTGCCAGATCTCTGCAGTTACTTTGAGCACATTATTATCAGAGCAAATTGATATGACCAAAACTATAAGAACCAAGTTGAGATAAAGTGGAATTTTTAATAGAAGCCTATTTCAGCCAGTGTCCTCTTTTAACAGCAGAGGGATGAAAAATGACACAAACTGTCAGTTTGAGTTCTTGAGACATCCAAGACATTTTGTTCCCTATGTAAACCTCCTGATTCAGGTCAACTTACATAGCACCGCTCAGCCGCCTTTTGTTTTGCTGCTTAATTACTGGAACTTCAAGGGTTAAACCAAGCAAGCATGGGTCTTAATCCATAACTTGACCCCCCAGCTTTTACAACCAGGGTGACTAATGACAACTATTTTGCAACTTTGCAAAACAACACCCTTGGAGTTTGATATCAGAGAGACTGGAGAGTCGTAGAGAAAGAGAGAGGCGAGGGTGAGAGACCACAAAGAAAAGGAGAGATACAGCCGGACAGTGGTTGGCAGAGACCATGTGAAGAGGAGGGAGTGTATGTAGAATAATCAGACACGCAGGGCCGACAAGCCCAGAACTCTCAGAGGGGCATAGCTGACCTTGAAACCAATCCAAATACATGTCGTCAGGGCTGTCATCCAGCGCCTCATAGAGGACTGCAGAGCAGCCGTCACAGAGTCGGAGAGAACAAGAGACAGAGTCACAACACAGCGAGGAGCAGCAACTCCCGCGCTCAGGTGTGGTGCAACAGGTGGATTTAACCTTTGCTTTGCCTTTGAGGCAACTTTTCAGACATTATCCACCTTTAACAAGTTTCATGCACTATTAAAAATAACAAAATCTGGCAGTGGGTGAGTTGAGGTACATAAACAGACACTTACCCTCAGGGGGCAACCTTCGGGAGTGACCAGAGGTGGCGGTGAGACGGAATCCAGCAGGGAGTGTCTCAGCTGATCCGGGCATCATGCTTATACCGTGAACGTCCCGGGGCGGGAACTGCCTCCGCCACGATGGACCTCGGAAGTCTTTGTCGTCACACTGATGGACAGATAAATATCACTCTCATTAAAATTAAAATGAACAATCCTTAATAATAGCTCGGAAATTTTGCAGTGATGCACCCTCACTTGTCACGCCACTTAAGTGAGGGTAAGGTTTTAAAGATGTCTCTGTGTTATATGTTATTATTGCAGGGGTAAGATGACAAATGGTCCCTTTTTCCACAATTTCTTGAAGCTGGAGTGCTGAACTTTTGTCTCCCTCCTCTGGTAGTGAGAGAGATTGCACAAAAACTGTTGATGTGACAGGCAATCCATGCGTTTGTATTCAGTGGCTCTGCTAGGGACTGGTTTTGGTGGGAACTCCCCCACCACAGATATTGCAACTGCGCAGACTCCAGCTTCGAATTACATCACCAGCGCAAGATAGCAGTGCATCATCAAGCTTTATATCCAGTCCATGGTCATAACATTAATGGCTTTATGTGCCACACAGCTTAATCCAAAGGAGTCACTTTGCTCTGTTTATGTGAGGTTTAGGGAACGGGAGAAAATACACTCCATTCTCTAGCCTCTCAGGATACCTCATATCAGTGTTACATTTACCCCATGCACATTGTTTGACAATTTTTTTTAGTTATAACTGCATAAATTTAAATAAAACCAAATGAAATTTCTGCTGCTTTTCTTTGGAGGTCTACAGGTAGGATGTCCGAGTGCATTGTGTAGCTGCATGAAATGTGAATTTCTCGTGGTGTTCAAGGGCGGGGCTTAGCGATAGGCCAATTGTTAGGTGGTCTGACATGAGCTTCATCTGTCATGAGGTCAGTGTTGTAGGTTGAGCTCACCTCATCCAGTCTCCTGTCGGTGCCCAGCGCCAGCAGATTATTGTACTCTCGCTCCAGAATCTGACGTGCCTGTGGAAAAAAACAAAACAAAAAACACATTCTGATTTCACGAGGCCAGCTATTTATAGCAGCATGGTAACACAGACAGCTGACACGTTACGTTCTTCGCGCTGCATATCCATTTTACCTGAGTATAGATGAGATAAGCAGCGAGGATTCAGAGGGCAAACTGCCAGAGTGACAGTTGGCAAATCTGCATGTTCTGATTCAGACTGTACCAGCTTTTTGAAGGCTGGTAACAACATACCTCTACTTTTGGACCGAAGCTGGTGACAGATAATATTTTTGCCCATACTCAGCACCTTTAAAATTGGCTTGACAGTGCCATAAAAAAAGTTAAATTACAAATGTTCCCCTCATGATCAGGCTTTCCCATTTCCAGTGTGGAAAGCCTGTAAAGTGCAATTTAGACCAGACCTTGATGATGGATACCTGATTTTTGGCAAAGGATGTGTATAACCTTACTCTGTTCCAACACCACTTACACCAAATTATGTTTCAAGCAATTTCATTTGGACTGAATTGTGAAATACATGCACAAAACTCAGTCTGAGCTGTGCAAGTCAGACTTTTCTGACAAAACAAGGTTAATCTCATGGTTCATAGACATTTTCATCCAAACTTTCACCATATGAAATTGGTATGATCCCAATATCATTACTGTCATCACGGTACAGCCTCTCAAAGACAGGAATGTCGGCCGGCAATTATCAGGATTATAAAAAATTGCATGTTATTTATGGACCTTAACTGCATCATGATGAACGTGTTAACCCTGATGGCCCCATTGAAAAAGAAAAAAAACAAATCTATGTCAAAAGGCAGTCGAAACTTAAATATGCTGTATGTGATCACTCGTGTTCACAGCATGCAAATCTGGCAGCTGTTTGTAGCATTAGATTGAATTCAAATCAGTTTTGCATGTCTGTGTTGCAAAGTGAATTTAACTGTCATTGTTTTAATGGTTGGATGAAGGTTAGTTTTGGTGTAGCTGCAGCACCTGAGTGTTTTGGTTGGGGATCTGGAGGAGCAGCGCCAGACTGCTGTAGTCAAAGTTGTCATCCAAAGCGACCAGAGCTCCATGCACGCCGCTCTCTAGCAGGATGTTGGCGTAGTCCCTCAGGCCTATGCTCTGGACCCAGCGGATGACCCGCTCATTACTCCACACCAGCACGTCTGCAGACACACGAGCACAGAGATCTCATGTTAAAGCCTAATGTCTTTTTAATCATCTGTAGCATCTTGTTTTAGTTTGTTATGATTATTTTTTATTTATTTTGGGAGCACTTGCCTCTCATTTCGTGCTGGCTGTGCTCTCTGCGTCTCTCCAGTTCCTTCCTGTCATAGTTGAGCTTCTTCAGACCCATGATGCCATACTGTAAACTTGTTCTGGTTTTAGAAAATTACACAAATACACAGTCATGTCATCAGAAAAACTCTTTTTGAAAAGTCCGACCAATCCTGGATTTTTGGGGCAGATGCATATACTGTTATCAGATACAAAGATACTTAATACTTTTAATAAAATATTGAAATACTTCATCTTAAGGGTCTATAATCAAAACTTTCACGTGTGAAAATTGAAATTAAAGCAATTACAGCAATTTAATAATATTTATTAAATCTATGAACTAAAAAAAGTGCACTCAGTGGAGTGCAGATCTCCTCCAGGTGGTCGCATTCCTGCTGCAACGAGACCACCAGAGATGATCAGGACAATGCACACAGAGAGCTGCGCCCGGTGGAATTATGCCTCCTGGCTCCCTGAAAGTCAAGATGGCGGCGGAGAATGTTGGCAAAGACAAAAACGGGCACATTTTTTCAGCTTGTATCATTCCCAACTTCAGTGGATCCTAACATAGCAGGTATGGAATTAATCTATAGTTGCTCCACTTGAAAAAAAAGACCAAACTTTTCTATGGATGTCAGTTTTTGAGAAGGCCAAATTTTGGTCTGCAACAGACTCTAAGGTTGAGACAATTTCTGAAAATATGTTTTTTGCTTTATGTTTTTTCTCTTTTACTTTTTTGATGACTTAACGCCCTCACCGGCTTAATAAGAGGAGTCAGCAGTCAATAAAACAGGTTTTTCAACAGTTATCACCACAACCACAAGAGGTCTTTTAGCTTACAGTCATGAATGGGCACACAAAATATGAGGCTGATTGGTCCAGTAGTTTGTGAGATGAGCTGCTGACAGACAGATACACACATTCTCTCTGCTGTCACCACGAGGCAGGTGAGGTGAGTCCAGTACCTGTGGAAGCTGTCCACCATTTTGAGGTGCACCCTAAGGTCCTTCTTGGTGAGGTGGTCCAGCATGCGTGCGTCCACCAGGCACTCCATGAAGTAGCTGCGGTACTGAGGTAGTCCGAGACTGGGCAGCCACTCGTTGCCTATCCACTCGTGGTTCATGTCACCATAAGCTAGAGTCTGAGAAAAAAAAGACGCAAAAGAACAAGTTTTAACTGATATATGTTCAAAGCAGCTGTAAGATTTAATCTTTAAAAAAACAACACTGAATGGACAAATGTTACCAAAATAACAACAGCAGTTTCCCCGGTCTTACCTGTGCCCAGCTCCCCTCTTCAGAGTCTGACTTCTGATTAAAAAAATGAAAAACAAATCGAGTTATGACAGCAAAGTGTGCTAAAAGAAATGCTGCAGCTGCACCCATATGTCGCTTAAAATGCTAATTGCATGCTGAATGAGTAAGTGAAATGCCAGACGACAGAAAGCATTGCCTGTTTCACATGATTTGGCTGTTTTAATTGCTACTCTTCCTATTAAAATGAAATATTAATATATTTTTAGTTACCCAAGGTTCAAAACCATTGAATGCCTACGTTTTAAAAAACTCCAGGTGAAAGAAGAAAGTTTCTTCTTACCAACCTCTGCTACATTTTCACAAACCTTGACTAACGAAAAGGTGCTTTCAGGACGCGCTGAAAAGCTTGTGGAAGTTACTGCTGAGAAAGTTAAAAGGGAAGAAAGCTCAAATCTAAACGGCATGTGGAATTGGTCTCCAGGGAGACTTTTTTTACCCTCAGATGTGACCAGGCCTGACGGTATGCATTTAGTTTGGAAATAGGTTTCTAATGGGCTAAAATGCTGTCCCGAAAAATGGGATAAGATTGGCTTTTAGCTTTGAAGGTCCTGAAGCCAGAGAGGAGATGAAGTACGTCAGCTGTGATGAATGTTTGTTTTCTTCTGGACGAGGATAAGAGTAGCATCTTCACAATAAAAGCCTTAAAATGTGATTATAGTCCTTATATGTTAATAAGACCTGTATTTTTTTCTGTAATGAGTCCTGTAAAAATTGTAGCCTGGGAACCAGATGAATCTGCAAATTCATGTTTTACTTTCTCTAGCAGATACTAGAGCTTTGCCAAAAAAAAAAAATGGCCCGATCCTTCATGAACCAGTTTCTGTCCAAGCCCAACCCAAATATGTCCTCTGATTGGATGATGAAAACACTGAGACAATCTGTTTGTACCAATATTGGACGATAAAATTTGCATCATCAATAAAATAAAACAATCAGAGAAGAGAATTATTGATGTTTGAACATTAATATTTTTCTGCGGGTCTCGATGTTTTGTTTGTTTTTGGACCCTCACCACAACCATGTACATATTGTATATTGTATATATTGTTTAAGATTTTGGAGTTGTGTACACTGCTATTTTTTATGTAACAGCATCAAATTAACAGACAGCATTTCCCCAAAGATTCGTGACCTTTCATAACAGAGATGAACTGCGTCAAACCGCAGCAAAAATTGACTCGCACCTTCACTGAGACATCATCAGCAACTGAAGGCTTCAGGCACACAGAGCTTTGTATATTACCAGCTGAGGCTTCTCCAACTTAATATCACTTTAAATGAGTTTTGATAAAGAGGTTAACAGATCAGGAGAGGGGATGAATGAGGCATGCCTTCTCTATCAGTCACCACCCACTCAGTCAATTCCCACTCTCACACGCAGACATACATGACTGACAGAGAGAGAAAAGGGTGACGGTAAAGGACACAAGGGGGACTGACCGTTTTGGAAGGGGCTGCCATGGTCTCCATCTCCTCATGGGTCACCCACACATTGCCTGACGGCTACAGGGGGCCGAGCCCAGAGACAGAGCAGCAGGAGCAGCAGGGCAGGAAGTAGAGGTCCGGCAGGAGGGGCAAGCAGTGTTAAAGAAGAAGAGCAGCACCACTGTAAGCCAATAGTGTTATAGCATCACAGTCAGACCATGAACTGGGCCCAAACCCGTCACGGGTCAAAGGGCGTATGAAGAGGACAAAAACACAACGCAGTACAGCACAGAACATCCCACGGTCGGCACGTGGTACATAAATAACACACAGCTGCCATGCACAACGAGGAGGACCAAATACATTAGTAACATTAACACCAACACACACATAAACCCCACGTTCCTCCATCCTCTCAGTCTGGACTCCACTGGTAACATTACAGCAAAGACACTTCACTAAAGCATTATCTAATCCTCATGCAGTCAGTTATTTAACCCTTAGTGCCCGCTTTAATATTACACTCACTCGTGTCGCTCTGTGCACAAAATGCTCTTTTCAGAATCAAGCTTCAAAAGATATTATACTATGATATTATATTTTCTAATTGAGTTAATTCCATCATAACTACTTTTCATTTTGATGCATAGCTGTGTCGTCATAGCAGCAGTGATTGTCCTGCAAATTAATTTTTTATTTTTTTTTTTAGATTATTTTTCGGGGCATTTTAACCTTAATTCATGGGAAAGTTTAAGAGAGAAAGGAAATGCGGGAGAGAGACGGGCAGAAAAGTGCCATAAGACGGATTCGAACCTGAGCTGCTGCAGAAGGGTTAATACTAGAGTGGGTCAGAAGCGTGTATCTACAGGCTTGCAGACAGCAGGTTCAGGACCTCGTTTTTCCATACATGCGCACTGCTTGGCTGTAGGATATGGACTTTTAATCACTCAACACATGTTGAAGTTGAACTGTGAACAGACCGTAAGTACTGAATATAAATTAAGTTAAATTTGTTAAAAAGGGACACAAAAATTGGGGGCCATAGTTTAAAGTAATTCGATGAAGACATAGCTTCATTTTGCCGAGACCATCTATATCACTTATATCATCTGTATCTTTTTTTTTTTAGTTTATCCATCTCATGGACTGTATATAACATCTGTGTCTTCATGTAAAACTTATGATCTGTCTGCATCATTCCCATTCATAAGTGTGACTGCAAAGGTAGTTTGTTAGTTTTCTTAAAGAAGTGGAGAAAGTTTATCACTCAGTGTGGAGCGGCATTACAATGACAAAGGTGGAGAAATGAACAGTGAACAAATGATTTCTTCCGAGTGCATCGGCAATCTTTTTTTTTAGTTATTATTTTATCTATGTAGGGCAACCTTATTACTTTTACTTCCCGGGTCACCTGCAGCCACGCTGCTCTGTTTTTACATAATAAGGGCATCGTCAATGTTGCTTGCCAATTGCCGGAAGAGTACACTTGAACGCACTGCGGATGAAGTGTAGGAAAAAAACTTCCTCTGCGGAGCGTCAAAATGTTCGCATTCAACACGATCAGCGGCTTTTATCTTGCTGATTTTAAGGTATGTGTGTGTGGGTTTCCCCCTCTCCTGTTTAATTGTTCTTTTAAACTTAATCTGTTGTTTTTAAAACACTAGATCGGAAATAACTGGGCGTCCGCGTGTGCTGTGACGAGAGTGGTATTTCCCCTGTACAGGTAGACTTTAACTATATTTTCTCTAAACTTTAAATTAAATAACGTGTGCGTATTTTAATACCATTGTTTGTGGCAAAGGTAATGAGGACAGCGGGCTGATGCCTGATGATTAGATGGCGGCCTGCTACTGTTTAAGTAGTTTTTTAAAAATATGTTTATATATTCTCTGGTGTGGTGCTTTATGTTTTACTTTGGGGTAAGGGTGTTTTGTGTTGTATTTGAGGGTTAGCACACGTGGCGATATTAGTTTTAAGCTTTCTGTGTCTTTTCTCTTTTTTGGGATCCAGCTCCTCATTGTCTGCCTGCGTGCACACGCCTATTTTTACATTTTATAATGTGTATTAATACCCAGAACCAGCATAGTTTTTAAGTCCTTGCAATATTTGTTTTAGCCCTTTTTATCCACTATTTTAACCTTTTAATTCATGTTATAACCTTGAGTGTTTGTTATTTACCTTTTTTTATTACCATTTTTAGCAGTTATTTACAACCAAAAACGTCAAATAAATCATTCAACTATTTGCACTGGAAGTCTCTGTCATGTTTACAAACAAATCTGTATTTTATAAAATTGTCGGGTAATCCAGGTAGACTTTGTGGTCTGGTCACACTAACTAATGTCAGATATTAGCCAGGAAACGTCACGTTAGCTATAGTGTTATTGGTTAACTTTAGTTTATCTGACAAAAAAACCCATTGACTTTAAGACGAAAGGCGAACGAACTTCCGCAATTTAGGACTAATTACTTCACAACTCTGTTTGATGGATGTATTATAATAAAGTCTATTCTGGCATCGACCCTACACGCCCAACGCGTGAGCTACAGGCACAGAAGAGGCTCTGCAACCAGGTCTTTGCCGTCCCTCAATTTTCTGCTCGGCATACACGTCAACCCGTATTTACAAGGTCAATTAACCCCCTCTTGTAAGTTTGGGAAGTGTGACAACGGGTGGCCGGCCCCGTCACGGTCGGGGGAGTTTGTGATCGGACGTGTGGAGTTGCTGTAATGAAAGTTTCATGAAGTGTGGAAGTGGAGCTAAGTGGTAGATGAGAGGAAAGAGGGGGCATAAAAAGTACTGTGAGTGTTATTTTACAACAAGAGGAGGCAGACAAAGTGCAGCTCTAGGACCACAACATGCACATATAGTTTTATGTGGAAACTTTAATGAATATTTTCCGCTGGGTTTATGTAACAGTGCAAAACGTTTCATGTCTGCATGATTTATGGTCTGCATTGTTGGTGCATGTGTACCTTCAGTATGAAGCATATTGCTTTGCAGCGTGTGTAGTCGCTATCATTAAGGAGCAGCAGAGTCCTTCAGGACCGTATGCAATTACCATGACAACGGGGAGCCATGAAAGCGACTGGAGAGCTAAATTACAGCACACACACACACACACACACACACACACACACACACACACACACTAGAGCGATGTTCTACAAACCCACTCTCACTAATATTCACCCACTTAGCACAAAGACTTTAGGATTCAAAATGAGCAGGGCGTGACTGTGACGGCTCTGTTTGCCTGTTGTCACCCGCCAACACACGTGTCACTCATGTCTGGAGGCGTTTGTGCATGTAAGCGGAGGACAGGCAGCCATGCAAACATTTGTCAGAGCTGATCTGGAGGCAGAAATTGTGTCATTTATTTTCAAACAAAGTAATTCTGGTTAAATAACAGAATGAAGTCAAGTAAAACAGATCAGGGGGAAGAAAAAAGATCCAGACATACTGACCTGCTACGTTTGCATGTTAGTCAAACTTTAAGCTTTGTTCACATAAACAATTCTACATTTTGGAAATTTTGATTGATGTTACTTTTTAACATGAAGCTGGAACTTGTTTGCATAGTTGAGCGTAAAGACTGAAAATGAAGAAAACAGCTAATCTGCCTCTTTACAAATTAGGGATGTCAGATATTACGGTGTACAGATATGGAATAAAAAAATGTTTCTTCTTTTCCATTTCTACACCCCAAAATCCTGAGATCACTTTGTCCTCCTGATCAGCTCCTCTGTATTTAATTGTTATTTACAACATCTATTGTACATCTGTGTGTCCTGGAAGAGGGATCCCTCCACAGTCACTCTTCCTGAGGTTTTTACCATTTTTTTCCCTGTTAAAAGGTATTTTTGGGGAGTTTTTTCCAGGGTCTAAGGGCAGAGGGATGTGGTATGCTGTAACGCCCTCTGAGGCTAACTGTGTTTTGTGATAATGGGCTTTATAAATAAAACTGAATTGAAATGCTTGTGTTAAACTTCTAGTCTGCGTCCATGTCCCCAAATTTTCTGTATGACTCACGGTTCTGGAGGTGGGCGGGGCCGAGGGGCTGGTAAGCGAGACCATTTCCTGGATGGCCAGGCGAAGCTTGAGGCGGTGCAGAGGGTTACTGATACCGATCTCCCTCTGGATCTCAGTGTCAGACAGCGCCGACATGATGGCTCCACTCTTCACGTTGGCGCGACATGCCGCCACGTACCAGGCCGGCATTCCCAACCACAGCTGTACCACACAGAGAGGAGACAAAGGAGCGTGGGATGTTGAGTTTAGACATTGTGCTTTTTGCTAAAGATCTGGCTGGACGTCTTAATTATCCTTTAACCCTTTGAAACACGGAACAATATCACTTTTCTTCTGCTGCTTTCAGTTGCTTTTCACAAGTATGCAAACAGTTGAACTCTGAGCAAGTTGGTGTGATTTCTATCAAAAACGGGAAAATCAGCAATGAGCAACTTGCTAATAAATGTTCCTCACATTGCAAGAAATAAATACATATAGAAAGTTATTTTTAAAATATATTAATTATGTTCCAAAATGACTTTAATTTTTCAGATAATTTCAGGCCATTTTCTTGTACTTTTTACTAAATGCTTTCTAATTTTGGGGTCTTTTTTTTCCATTGCTTGTTGCCCTCTTTACCTGTTTTTTTTTTTTGTTGTTTAGAAAAAAATAAAGCCAGTTTGCTCAAGTTTCTATATTTACTGTATCATGATAAAGTTGAATGTTATTCTGCCAAAATAAGTGGTTTTACTCTCAGTAGTTATTGCATTTTTGTCAGCCATCCTGAGAATCAGTAGATAATTTTGTCCCTTAACAGTGAAAATCTCACCAAGAATACAGTGTGTAACTTCAGCACAAAATGCTGCCTTATCAGCAGCTCAATATTTAGCAGCCAAAATAATCCCATTTGACTCCATCAATATTGGGACAAGTGGACTGGGTTTGACTGAGTCATGAACTGGCTGTTGGTCATCCATTGAACATCAGGGGGCAGTAGTGTTTCTACTGTTTGGCTTTTTCTACTCCAGTGTGTTCAGTTAGTCCAAAAATATCAGAGAAAATGTGTGATTCTCTGCAATGACTCATCCTAAATTGCAAAGACATTATTCTGGTTTATCAGCTTTTAATACCAAATATAAATGATTATTTTAATTATTAGGGTCACAGCTTAATACAATTACTAACGAAGGCTCTAAGCAAAGCAACAATATAAAAGAAATACAGATATTGTTTATGAAATGTCACCATTATGTCTCCGAGAGATGACATGCATGTCAAACAAAGTACAGTTAACCCCAAAAGCAAAAATACATTTTTTTCCTCATAACTTTAGTGATATTTATCAATCTAGATTGTTTGGTGTGAGATGCAGTGTTGAAGATATTGGCCATAGAGATGTCTACATTCAGTTTTATGGAACTAAATGGCACTCAGCCTTGTGAATTAATAAAAATAAAAAAATAGAAAACATTTGAAAAACTTACAGCAATTTCTCTCTTCAACCCAGAGGAGCTTTTTTATAGCTTCAAAAACCCTGCTTTTTGTGTTAGCACAACAAAAAGTATGAAATATAGTTGTCCTTAAAACTGTGGGATTTCTGTGGCCACTATTTCAAAGTAGGTACCGTCCAAGCACAGCAGGAACCATGAGTGACTTAGGTGTATAGTGATTGGTCAGAAACAGCCAACACAGTACTGGCAACCATTGATTTTAAAAATGTGTTAATGTAAAATTTGTGACTGCTTACCTCCAGCCAGGCTACAACTGTGGGACCGTCCCATTGGGCGAAAGGTAAACCCTTTCTCCTGGCCTCCTCCAATAGCTCGTGTCTGAGGGCGGGGACAGAGGAGACCTTGTATGAACGCGTGCACTGGTACATTATAATAAACACACATTATCTCACTCTGTTACAACACCACATCCTCTCACATCCTCACAAATCCCTGCAGTCACTGTGTCGTGTCTGCGTGTACAGAACTGTGTGTGTGTATAATACATGAGAGGAGAGTACTCAAACACACTTTATCTCCGAGTCCAGCTTGTACACTAAGAGTGCTGAAAAGGGCAGCGGTTTTATCATTCATCTCTGTGCTGCCAGAGAGCGGCGGAGACGAGTGCACAACTGTAGCCACACACACACACACACACACACACACACACACACACACACACACACACACACACACACACACACACACACACACACACACACACACACACACACACACACACACACACACACAAGCTTTGTGAGTGATCTTACGAGGGCATTCACTGACTACATGTATTCCAAAAATTCCTCATCCTGACATTATCATTTTCCCTGTTATACACCTATGATATTTTTTACCTTACATTTACTGCTGGTAGAAAGAAGGAGCAGCCGTGTATGTTGTTGGTGTTTGTAGGAGAATATCTCAACTATTGAACAGATTTTAATGCCATTTGGTGGAAGTTGATACTTTTTTTTTTACCACCACTGCTACAAATTGCATTAAGTTTTTGCAAATTGAGACTCAAAGTTAATTTCTGACCTTGAAACAGCAGTTGATAAAAAAAAAACCAAAACATCTCACATTCAGTAGCTTTTCTGGAGCAGATGAACTCAATCTGCTTATGAAGACTATGAAATACAGCCTAAAGCTCCAGAACACCTCTGCGGAAACCTAAACTAAACTACCATATCTAAATTTTGGACAATTTGTCCCTGCACAGAGTTGTGATATTGGTTAAAAGTATATAGGTGACCATGGACTTTCTCTTTGAATTTTAATGCAGATCTAGATCCAAACTGAAAATGTGTAAATATATGATTAAAATAACACATTTATAAGATACTACATCCTTGGCAGTTACTGTATGTGCTCTCTGAGTGCAAATAACACAACACATATACGTACACACACACACACACACACACACACCTGGAAGGCACTATGCTACAGTGAACCTGGACTGCTAATCTAAGCACAATTGCCCAACTCATCCCAGTTCAGCCACTCAGAATTTATTCTGCTGAGAGAGATTATTTTTTCACACTGATACTTTTGTTGATGCAGTTTTTGTATCATGCAGCAGGGTGTTTATAAAAGAAACATTTCTCCAAAGTCTGGGCTGCGCTCCATGTTTTTTGTTTCACAGGTGCTAAGGTGTAACCTAAGAGGGCGGAGTGGTACTTTGTTTTGCCTCACTTTGAGAACTGTAAATTGCATCTTATCGACAAAGAGCAGCGAGTAGATGTTCTTGGTCTGTCGTGCACAGAGCTATTTGTATTGTGCTGAGTCCTCCCACTCTCGGGCCAGAAACGGAGACCTTATAAACAGCCTAAAAAGGCCTGACAAACAGGGGGACTGAGGAACACACTCACACCCACATACCAAAACAGTACTTATTCTATTTACATTTCATAACAAAAGCTGAATTCCCTGAGTGTGCTGTCAAAGAATTGACAAATGTAAAAGAGTGGTGCTTTATAAACATGATACATGTAGCACTCTGAGCATTGAAGGCCTCAGTACAGTGAAAGGGCACTTAAACATACATGGCATACAAATGTGTGCATCCGAAAACAACCAGGGTACATTCTAGGGATGCACAATATATATCTGGTCAATTAATTATCAGACAATAACGGGACATTTATATTATTACGTATTATTTGGATAATGAAATCATAGACGATAAATAGCACCATACATCATAGTAAGAAGCCGGCTGACTCAACAAGGACAGCATCTACACACCCCGATACAGTAGGTGATGGTACACCTTTAAAGTTGGTTTGTGAGCTGCCAATAAACACAGAGAAGAATAGTTCAATGACTAGAGAGCAAAACGCGTCGTCACAGAAAGCAGGTAGTTATCGGTTATTGCATCGGTATCAACCATGAGAGGCAGGTAATTATCAGTTATCATATCAATGTTGGCTGAGAGAAACAGGTAATTTTCATAAAGGTTTTCATATCGGTATCGACCATGAGACGCAAGTAATGACTGTTTTTCATATCGTTATTGACCATGAGAAGGAGGTACTTATCGGTTATAACATTGGTATCAACCACAAGAAGCAGGAAACTATCGGTTATTGCATTGGTATCAATTTTGAGAAGCAGGTAATTATCAGTTATCGTATTGATATAGACCATGAGAAGCAGGTAATTATGTTATCGAATCAGTGTCGGCCAAGAGAAGTAGGAAATTCTTGCATCGGTTTCGACCATGACAAGCAGGTAATTATCGGTTATTGTATTAGTATCAACCATTAAGGAGGCGAATAATCATCAGTTATCATATCGGTATCAACCATGAGAAGCAGGAGAGTATCGGTTATCACATCGGTACTGACCATAAGAGGCAGGTCATTTCACTTACTGGTATCAGTATTGACCAAGAGAGGCAGGAAGTTACTGGTTATCATATCGGTATTGCCATGAGATACAGTTAATTATCAGTTATCGGTATAGACAGAAAAAGATCCATATCGTGCATCCCTAGTACATTCACTGTCTTATCTATCCAGCACATGGGGAGATAGCTCAGGTCTTATGTTCAGGTCAGGTCTAAAGCATGAAGAAATACATCCACTGAACATAGCTGGGGAAAGGGAAGTAAGGAAAAAACAGTTATGACAAATCATACAAACAAAATCTGACATTCCCATAACCAGATATTACAGCTGGTTATTTCACACAAAGAGATAGAGACACATATAAAAGGAGAGGAAGACATTCCGGGTGTAAAAAGTGGGCGCCAGCTTTAGCGGCGGCAAATTCGCTGTCCAGCCGTGGATGCAGCTGCCATTGAACTGTAAAAAGGGGGGAAGAAAAATGAAAAAAGAAAGATGGCGTCGTTAACAGCCATAGAGAGATACACATATAGATAAGAGACGTCAGCTTTGGCACTGGTCTTTTTCGGGGGTGGCGGGGGAAGATGGCAGACAGACAGGAAGAGATGACAGACGGCAAAATGAGGTGAGACAATGGTCATATCCAGGAGGTCAGTTACACATCCTCACAACTTACCCGCTTTGTTAGAGTCAGAGGATGATGAGAGGGAGAGGAAGGGTAAGAAGAGGAGAGAATCAAAGAAGAGAGAGAGAGAGCCACGGGGAGACAAAAGTACACAAATGTTAATGAGTCAATAGGCATTTAAACAATACTGCGCTCAAAAAAAACCACACGTGCGCTCACACCCACACACATATATCTCACAATGGAGGACATTCGTTTACAGGAGCATCTGTAGACCGGTCGGAAAATGTCATCTTCTACAATGCAGTCCTGACCACATCTCGTGCAGCAGAGGAAATGAGAAAATGCACTGAAACACAGCAAGACCCCCTCCACGGCCTTACATTCAGATGCTCAGTTACATTCAGATTACTTGTCCTCTTGAAGGAAATAAAAAAACACACCAACAATGAGAAACCACAGCGGTACTGATCGATCAAGATGCTGAAATGGAAATAGTGCAGGCAGCTCGATGGCATGCAGTGTGGAGGAGGAGGAGGAGGAGGAGGGGGCGCCAAGATGCAAGGTGGTGGTGTGGCCTTAATCCTGGACACTGCTATGAAAGAGTCAGTGCGGTGGAAGAGAAAACAACACATTTGTCAACATACAACAAACGGTACTCGCTACTATCGACTACATGGGAGGCAAAGTTATTCGTCATGACAACTCAATGTGCACTTCGAGCAAATGACATTCATCATTTGGCACTGGGGCATGGCAAATGCACACACACACACACACACACACACACACACACATATGGCAACACTTCTGCTGAAAGATTTGCAAAAAGAGGGATCCCCCTTTTCCACATGATGTGACCTGATGTGAGTGTAATCTACGGGTGGTGTGTTGGGAAAAGTCGTCTAAAGCTTACAAATTGACAAAGTAGCTTTGTGAGATTAATTGTGTTTTCAGGCCGGATCAATAGTCTGACTTTGGCTGTATGTCTGAATACAGTGAGGCTGATCTCTGCTCCTGGATACTGATCCAGCCTCTGCTTTCTATCGATCCTGCTCTCAGTGTGGGTTATGGTATTGCGCACAGTGCAGTACAGCACAGAAGGTGGAGGTTATTGCCTCTGTGCGTGTGTCAAAGGTGTGAAGACACACATCTACACTGACTTCTAAACACAATGACCATAAACTTTAATGTGGTCATTTGCACCTGCTGATATACTGAATTGACACTATTGTCTGTGTGTGAGGAGACTCTACTAGAGGACTACTTTTATATGTGTTTTGTGGGCTAGTGATGTGCCTGTATGGACAAAGCTTACTTCTTTTTCAACCTGCGGTCCTTCTCGGCCTGAGTTCCCAGCTTGCTCACCCCCATATCCTGGCCCGCCATGTCTGCATCCATCATGGTTGCTGAGAGAAGAAGAAGAGCACAGGACATCAGTGAATACAATCTGAAATTTATATTGTGTCATAAATAAACTAAAATAAACTCCACAGGTGTTGAATTGAGGACATATTAAGCTCTTTGTCAGGTTCATTCTTGTATTTTGCGTTGCTACTACAACATGTTTACATGCTTTAACAGTAAAAAAAACACTTAACTTTCCTCACACTGTCAATGCTAAAACATCTGTATTCATCCTCTATGTGAAGTGCTTCATTTTTGTGCCTTTCTCTTAACACCCCACTCCAAAAAAAGCCCAGTCTGCCAACACAACCTCTGCACCATCATTGCAGTCGGAGGAATGACTGTAACAGAGAATAGCAGCACTATATATGGTGAAAAATCAAAAGATTTTAAACCAACAGGGTATGTTTCTGCAGGAATTTGATCCAAAATTGGGGAGAAATTAACACCATCAGCAACCAAGATTACATGTTTCCCTGACGTTAGCATGTAGCATCTTGTAACAGTATATGTAAGGTAAACGTGCCTGGAGCAAATGATCATACAAAGATATCCATCACAAGCTGATGGCAGCTCGTCTAAAAATAAATTTAAAAAATCTGTTAGAAACAGAGTATTCACTGTGGTCTGAAATCTGAAGTTTTGGCCACATTTTAACATCAACATCCAACACTTTAACATTATGTATGACAGAAAATAAGGAAAAGCATAATGGGCTCCTTTAAGTCACACCCTTATTTTTTATTAGGATTTAGGCAGTTCTGAGGGAGTTCAACTTGCTAACATTGGTGATGATTATATCATTTTTATTTTTATTTTTAAACCTATTGTTACTGGAAAACAAAATTCAGAACAAAAAATATTGTGGAGGGGTATAATTCCATAATTTTAATAAAGTATTTCAATCTTTACACATTACAATTTGCTGTATGATAATATTACTGTACTGCATTGCTGGTTACCAGACCATGATGATACTTTTTTAAATTTAAGTTTTTTATATTATTCAGTCAATGTCATTGATAACTGAATGATGGTATGGTGCATAGAGTTTCTCTGTTTTGGATGAATGTGATTTTTTGTTTCAGCTGAGTGTAGGAGCTCACTATACATAAACATAAATGATGTTACTACTAGTATAAATAGTAGTTACAGTGCAGCTATTTGGGATGGTGAAACTGTTACACCACCCTTAGTTTCATATAAGTTTAAGTGCCCCATTGTACGAACTCAAAAACACTGTTCAATAAATTTGGGATTGTTGGTACAACAGAATCTAAACTATGAAAATTAGGAATTGGGTAAAATATCAGCATTTTGCAATCAGTATTGTTGAAAAATGCCTGAAGTGCCCACCTTGTGGATCTACCATGACATGTCTGTGTGCCATATGTGCCAGTCTGCCTTTCTCCTTCTTGCCAAACAGCCGTCCGATGGAGGATTTGATGCCCTTCTTCTTCGGCTGCTTGTGCAGTGAGTCTTGGCTGCTGGCTACGCTACTCAGTGCACTGGCCTCGGCCTCCAGAGAAGCCACGATCCTGAGGACACAAACAAAACACAAGTAAATGAGTTCAAACTTATAGGAAGACTTAAGTTTCATGAGATCATTTCTCAAAGGCGGAAATATTCATTATTCTTGTGAAAAAGTTTGCTTTTTGTGATAAAAAATGAGAATAGACAGTTGTTAGTAGTGGGCACAGTTGATACATAACTCAATGTGTAATCATCCCAAAATTGTTATCTCACTAACTTCATATTTAATACCTTCCTTTGCTCTGTTAATGTGTTTTTATTCCGTGCAGTATTTGCTACTTTCCCTGACTTCGCTTCTTAAGCTCATTTATCCCTGTCAATTACTGAAGATTTATCTAATATTGTTGCTCCTGCCTTTGCTTTAAGTTTTGAAAAAGCATCCAGATTATCTCTAGTGTGCTTAAAATTATGCATGGCAAAATTGCAGCTAAATTGGAAGCTTCTAAATAAACAGTCTCATTTTCATCCAAAGCAAAAACCAGCAGAGCTGGGATGACTACACCATCTGAAAACCAGTGCATCAAACTAACAATTCACAAGAAAGACTATAATTCGCATCAGAGATAGAGAGGCAATTAAACACAAAAACTCCCCTACTGCAGTTGGTAAATGTTAAATTCTAAGTAGTATAATCAGAAGTCTAAACAATCAAAATGAACGCCAAGATGATTCTACCAACAAAATAACTTCTGTCTTTAAGAAAAGTTTGCACAGATAACACCTACCCTCGTGCGTCATTGTGCGAGGAGGCTGGCAGTGTATGTGTCATTCGGACCGTGCGTGGCGTCGGAGGCGGGGACGTCTCACACTTGATGGTGGCCTTGTCCTCACGGCCATCCTCGTCCACTGCTGCTATCTGAGGAACGAGGGCGAAGGACATTAGGAGTGACCCTTGAATACTCCTACACCACCAGGAAGTCACTTTAGCAAATATATTATTAAAGAGGACCTATTATAGTCTTTTATTATTTATTTATAGTCTTATATATATATATATATATTTAAGTCTCAAAATATGGAAAAGCATAATGTTTACCTATTAAAAGGGGAATTCAGGGGAACCTATAGTTTATTAATATCACATTAACAGTCTATTGATGCTGTGCTGATACTGTGCGTACCTTTCTTCTGTGTTTCCTCAGATCACTGGGCTGTTGGGCAGAAAAAGAGCAATCATCAATATCCACATGTTATAGCATGGACAGAACACATATCCACGTAATGAAAGACTAACAGCTTGTTCATATCGATATCATACACCATTAGATGCTCTTGAGCCTTTTCCAAATACCAGAGCATCAATTCACAGATCAATACAGAGGAACACAGAAGGATTGGTAAACAAGTCATTTGACCAGTCAATAAAATCAAAACCGTTAAAAGCCTCTGGGTAAAGGACACATCACACACTTCTCCTGTTCTGGTGTATTATGAGGGCATGTATGAATATTTTTTTTATCTATCAAAATCTTCTTGACAGGCACATCTGGAGTGTCTCAGCCTCAGGTCAGCGCAGAGAGAGTTGGAGAGGAGCTGAGCTGTGAAACAGATTATTGTCTATTCTTGGAGAAACTGCGAGCCATCCCTGTGACACCTGCGTGATGACAGCTGACAGAGCAAGACTGCTTCTGTCACGACTCTCTCTGCATGTAAGTTTAATGCAGCAAGCCTTCAAAAATTAATGTCTTCTCTAGCTATATTGCTTAAAGGGACAGTTCACCCCGAAATTGCTGATGAAATGACTCAAGATTCTGATACATAATTCCCCGTTCCCTGCTGCAAACAAGCGTTAACACATTTTATCGTACTGTTCAGCTGTAATTTTAGAAAGTTTGTGACCAGGCTGCCATTTTTTCCTACTTGAAAATGGACCAAGCACCACCCCAAATTGCATGTGTCGCTCAGTGCTATGTCACATGTTATTGCTATGTTTCCTTGTAAGTCTACACAATTGCGTCAAGAGGCATTTTTGTGCAATAACATCCCCTGGAAATTTAAAATGAACTAGAAGGAGCAGAGAGGACCGACCACTGTATTGTTATAGTGGTCAGTCATGATCTTTTTTGGGTTAAACTCATACTTTAACAAGCACATAACTCTAGCTGCCTGTCCTTTCATTTTCTTTGCTTTATTATTTCTTTATACAAAAATTATGTTTACCGCTGACTGAAACAACCATCAAGTATTAACTGGATGCATAAGCTGTTTTAGACATATGGTAGCCTTTACACAAGGGAAGGATATATTTTATATATTCAATATATTCCTCTACTTATCTGAATCCCTATGTACTTTACAAAAGTGGTACAATCTCCAAAAATAAATTTTAAATCCCTGCAAGTACACACTCAGATTTAGCATATACTCAAACTCTAATCGAATGCTGCTGTGTAATGTGAGGACAGCAAATCCCTCATGGCCTTAAAGACATTTCTGCTCGTCAATCACAGCGCAGCAGACTAAAAGCAGAGGCAGACTGACATTTTTGCAATTTGGCGCCTCAGAATATCATGTCATATTTCACACTAGCTGCTGCTCTTGTAATGTAATGGTCATCAGTCCTTTCGTCAGTGTGATATCTCAGATGCCACTTGTCTGTATGAGTTTGAACCCAGAGATATGATATCGTGTTCTAGCGTGACAAATCATACTGCTGGAAATGATCGTAAAGTTCACAATATATAAAAAACAAAGGGTGTCACATAGTTGGCTAATTTTATCTTGCAGGGGATGTTTTCTGTTGTAGGTTAAAGATGATTTTTCTCACATGCCTCAATGGTGAATGAAGGATCCATAAACAGAGAAAATTCCTAATGAATTATAGTCATATGGCTCCGTGTTTAACTACATCAAAACTATATCAAAACATCTGTTTACAAACTCTTACACAACACATGCAGTTTAATCCAAGTCTCTGGTGAATAGACAGGTTTCACTTTTGGTTTAGTTCCCCATTGAAAGGGCTGTCTGTCTGTGAGTTGTGTGAGAGCTTGCAAACAAATGTTATGATATAGTTTTCTTGTTGTTTTTTACAGTTCTAGGATTCTTCATTCACTGTGAAGGCAAAAAAAACAATGATTTCTTGACAAATTCAGCATAACATAGGGTGAGTAATTAATATTGAAATGGTCATTTGGGGATTGAAGTATTCCTTTGAGTATATTTTGTGTCTTAAAATGTTGAAATATTCTAGGATTGCAGAGCTCAACTTGTTGATTCCCAGATATCTTTCCATAAACAGATGTTACACTAAACTATCTTAAAGAAAAACACGACTAGATTGCGCTACTTGTTCTAACAGAGAGCTTGCATTGTTTAGCTGCTCCTCTAACAGTTAAAAAATGGTCATTCTGTTGATCCAGCCAGCTGTACTAAAGCAACTCACCAGTGTCATGACCCCCATACGCTCCATGTCGCGGGCGGGGCTTCGAGGGTCAAGTTTGGGGGTGGAGTGTCCACTGGGCGGGGAGGAGGAGGCCAAGGAGGAGGCGGTGGCTGAGGCAGTGATGGAGGCTCCGTGGTGGTGCATTCGTGCCAGGTTGAGGCCCTCGAGGCTGACGCTGGCCACACGGTTTTCAATCTCCTCCGCCCGCAACTCTGTCGACTCTTTCTCCTCCTGGATCAGCCTTGGAGGAGCAGAGAGGAGGACAAAGTCAGCAATAGGCGTCCTTATCTCATTTGCTCATGAAGATGTTGCAATATAGAGCTTATATACAGTAACAGTAACATCCAATGGCATTAACTTCATGCTCCTTTAATATTCCCAGGCATATCAGCATCCTTACTACAGACTTTAGTCTTATCTCTATGGGGGGATTTCATGAGATTTTCCTAACAAATTCCATTAATCACCTACAGTATAAGTCAAGCTAATTAAAGGCCAAAGTGAGGAGATAAAAAGGCTAAAAGTCAGATCATTAGTTTTACCCATATCCTAACTCTGTAATTAGCTGAGCGCTCGACTCTTTGCCTTCATGATCACTATCTGCCGTGAGATTTGAATGAACTCTTCCTGTAAGAAATGTAGCCCAGTGTCTATTGACGGGGATGTAAATTAGCGAAGACCAAAAGCCACATTAAGAACCCTTGAAATTAACAACTAAGTGAAGTTGCGCCTGAGGTTATGAATACTTATCAGCACAAGATAATTACAGCATTAACAAGCAATAGGCAGATCACATTTCATTAAACATTCAGTGCATACGAGAGAAGAAGGAAGAGCAATTTACAGCCACGCTGAAAGACAACCGATACCTTAGTATGAGCGTCACAGATTCTTGCATTACATTTCAATTACAGGCAATGTATTAAGCAAAAGGCAAACTCTGGAACTGAAAAATTAAGCCAGCATCAAACTGCAGTTCCTCCAACGGCCACTTGAGACTCATTTCAAAACAGTCAATCCCCATGGACCCTTGTGTTAAAATGTTCAATTTTACAGCAGAAATAAACATGTTTACAGCCTGTTTTGCATATCTCACCTATTTACATTTCATTAAGGCTCACAGGTATGTATAATTATAAGGCATGGATGCTATGAGTGACAGGCAGGTGTCATTTGTGGCGTTAGTTACATTACCATGGCATAACCATGGATTCAGAGTATAGGATAAGCCTTAGCTGGCATTATTTCAGTGCATTCTCAGTTAACAAAAGCTATTTGTAGTGATTTGGTTGCCCAAAAAAATCTTGCTCAGCATTTGGTTGTACTAAAAGACTTTTTAAGGAGTCAGATATTCAGTTTTCAGATTTGTACATTTGTTGTAGTGCTTTTAAGCTTGTTATTTTGTTGGCCAATATTAGCAATATCACAGTAAACCACAGCAGAAATTAAGCTATATAGTTGGGGAAAATGCAAGTGTCAAGAACATACTGAAAGTGGACAGTAGATAGGTGGATTATGTTGCACATATAGTTTGAAAAGTTTTTTGTGACACTTTTTTCTGCTTCTGTAGTTACTGACATAAATACAGGCTGACTAAAGCCATTGTTCTTAATGGGGTGTGTTATCCAATACTACAAAAATACAGATTTTGGGTGGAATATCACATCATAAGCTCAGGGTGTGGGTAGAAAAGGTACAAAAGTTAAGAGACATTCCTAAAAAGTGATGGAGACAGATAACAAAACATCACCTCAAAGTCAAAAACATTTTAAGTAATCTGTAAAACATAATTAAAAGGTGCAGCTTTCCAGGACATAATCTTTTAAAGCGTATCAAGTGCTAACCTAATTTGCAGTCAAATAGATTAGAAACACAATAAGTAAAGGAGGCAAATCAATATGTCTGGGAATCTGGCCTTTTATATTAAATTAATACTGCAGTGTGTGTTAGGTACCGAATCTCCTTGTTGATTGCGTCCAGCTGCTCCTGCAGCATCATGGCCAGAGTCTGTGCATCAGAGTGGCCGCTGGGTGAGAGCAGGTCCATGGAGCTGAACAACGTTTCCCTATCATCGTCATCGATGTCCGACATCTCTGTATCGCTCTCAAAGTGGTGGCCTCCCAGAACCCCCAGCTGCTGTGATCGCCATTCATGCTCCCCGAGCGATTTGGCCTGCACATAAAGACGAAGACAGACTATGAATATCAGAATATATAATTCAGAGTTCATACATTTAAACTATTTATGGGAATTAGAGGCACCTTGATATGTGCTCAGAATTCTTATGCGGTCCCTAAACTTTTCTCACAATAATTGTAGGAGACATCTTCTACATGTAAATGCACAATGATGTTAACTTTTGACTTTCCAGATGTCAAATGCCATGATTTTATCATTTTATGTTATTAGACATAATATACATACGCACAATAAGTGTATGAATTACTGAGTTATGGATAAAAATATGTTTTGTGAGGTCACAGTGAGTGTTTGTGCCAAATTTGAGGAAACCCCCTCAATGCCTTCTTGAGATATTGCAGTCATGACATTAGATGGATACGAGGTCACAGTGACCTTGACCTTTGAACACCGAATCCTGATCAGTTCATTCTTGAGACGAAGAGGATGTTTGAAATTTGAAAAAAAATCTCACATGACATTGACCTTTGACTTAAGACCACGAAATAAAAATCAGTTCATTCATGACTCAAAGTGGATGTTTGTGCCAAATTAAAAAAAACAAACCCTCTAGGTGTTTGTGAGATATCACATTCACAAGAGTGACAAAGATGAGTTCATAATTACCTTAAACCTTTGACCTATGACCGCCAAAATCTAATCAGTTTAACATTAAACACAAATGTACATTTGTGCCAAATCTTGGGAAATCATTCTTGTTCTTGAGATATCGCATTCATGAGAATAGGACAGATGGACAACCAGAAAATGTATTGCCTCTAGCCACAACAATCGTTATTGTTAAAGTATGAAAATAAAGTCAACAGACCAACAAGATGGAAACACATTTTAATGTACTACAAGTTGTTTTAATTGTAGCCTGAGAAAACACATCATTATCATCTAAAACAACTTCTATTGTCTCATTATGTCTGGACAAAATATGCAAGCAACATGGTGAGTTTGTTGTCTCTCCTAATTAAATTTAAAAGAGACACCATTTACCAATGTAATCATGTATTTGCTGTACAGTATAATAATAATTAAAATGTTTTTATCCTGGGAGCTGCAAGTCTGTACTCTTCACCTTCAGGCCTATTAAAAAATAGTATGCTACTTTAAAAAGAGATGACACGAGCTGATCTCATTATTGACGCCCATCTACACTCTCCTGGTGATAATATGCTTCTCCCACAACAACATATAAAACCCACGCAAGCCCTTATGTACTGTGGCAGGAAGTGTCTCTCATCACCAAAACTGCACAAATGAGGTGGTCACACCGAAAGAGATCGCCTTTTAAACTTGCCTTTATCTCTCCCTGTGTATATCCGTAATACCATTTTCAGTTAAAGTTGCCTTAATACGAACTGAACATTATGCAGGCTTCAGGAATTTTTAAAGAAATCGTAAGGCAGGATGTTGAAGGGCATCTGCTGTTTTTTTTTTTTATTCTGGACCCTATTTTCCCTTGTTTTTGTGTTTATGTGACTAATGGGAACAACAAGATTTGAAATTGGTCCAGTGTTGAACTAGACCGATGTGGCAAAACAAGCTGCAATGTAACCACCGTCTATCTCTGTAGGGATCCTTTTCATAAGTTGTCAAATACTCAGAATTACAATCTAAGCCTTTCAGTGGCAAAAAAGCAGGTTTGGTAGACATAAATTGACAGTGGTTGTTGTTTTTTTTTTTTGCTGCCTTGCCTTTGTCGCTGCTGGTTGCTGCCCTGTCGCCTTAACCTGGACCAACAAAAGAGTCTGTCTCAGTTGGAATCCTTTGCATAATGTTGTCAGACACTTAGAAAAAACAAGCACTTTAAGTAGACGTGAACAGACTCCGTGAATATACCCCGAGTGTTCACTTTGCAGCCTGTTACATAGTTGCTGACAACAGCTTTCTCACTCAATACTGGGAAAAAAAGGCCTTTCTCTGTAGGGATCTTCTCCATAACGTTGTCAGACACTAATAGAAAAGCAATCACTTCAGTGGATGTAAATTAATAAGACACAAAAACATGATAAATAGGGTCCAGGTTGCAAACTGCCAAAGTTATCCTTTGATCTGATTTTAGTATCCTTCTCAAAGGTTAATTGTATTGCCATATTGAATACTCTTAGACACTTAACACTGTATTACAGTACAGACCAAAAGAAAGTGGACAAATAAGACCCCGGCTCACCTTGGTTTCACGCAGACCCATTCGACCTCTCCTTGGCCGCCTGATGACCTTGGCCGAGCGGTAGTGGTCCGACTGTGTTTCAGCCAGAGATCCCAGCGAGAATCGGAGCTCAGCTGACGTGTCCAAATGAGACCTGAGAAGATATTTTTATGAGTAATACTACACCTCAGCCAAGCTGAAGATAAACAGTATCCTACAACACAGGAACTTTGCCTAAGCTCTGACAGCGGTAACAAAAGATGAGACACAACAAAAATATTATGGTAATGTTCACAAACACGCAGACAGTAAACCATTCAAATCTTGTACTCGGGTACCTCAAGCGTACCTAATAGTCACAATGATGCAGTGTAAAGTGTACTCCTTGAAGGATCAGTGCTCGTTATGCACGCCTTTACGGCAGTAAATTGTTTGTCTATGGTGGAGATTAAGACCGCTACTGTCAACACATCAGTGCTGTAATATGAGAACTTCATGCTGCATGAAAAGGAAGCCAGAAATCATCCAAGAATAGATACGGCAAGTTCAGTGATACCAGCATTTCTAACAATAGAGCAGAGCAAATTGTTTCATCAGTGACAGATAAAATAACAGGACTGCTACTGGAGAGAGTATATCTGTTTTCCAGTATTTTATGGGCTTCCTGTTACATACGGAGACTACTGGATCTCAGCCAGTCAATGTCATCCAATAATAAAGTAATGGAGATGTTTCCTTGACTGTAACAATATGAGTAATCTGTAAAATGTATACAGACAGTCAAGCAACTTTAAGTACTAACCACTGTTTCAGAGCTTTGGAGTCTTCTTCCGTGTTCAAATAATGACTAATGTTTGGACACAGAACCGTCTTGGTTTCACGCAGTTGCTTAATTATCTTTGTGCTCCAGAACTCCAGTGAACTGAATCTAACTTTAGTTTGGACCTGCTCCTGAGAAACACCAGACAGACAAGTTCCATAACCACCGAAGGCACGGAAAGCATCCCTTTATTCCCTGTAAAACTGTAATAAAAGTACCAATTACTTGTCAATTTTAGAGCTTAATCTGCATAATTTATTGCAGATTGTCTTCTCCTGAAAGCGATGGACCAATCATTCATCGGTTCAACAATCTGACCATTTCTCCCTATCATACTCACACATGATAAATCCTCCTGAAGAATTCTTTTATATATTAGTCTATCACGCTGCTGAACCAAAATCTGTGTGCTGCTAACTGAGATTTTAATCTAGGAAATGTAAGTTATAAAATCATAGAGGGTGAAGTGACTACACATGCTACGTATTCCAAAAGTGCAAAACTATGAACGCTATACATGATGAAAACAAGTAATACTATCACACGGTTGTATGCCTCAACGTAGCTGTCAAGCCGAAGATTCTTGTGTTAAGGCCAAAAACATGTTTCATGAGATTACTGTGACCTTGACTGTTGACCTTCAACCAACAGAAAAAAGTGTCTAATAAAGTGGACATTTATGCCAAATTTATAGTACAGAGGGCTGGTGGCAGAAGCAGATACTGTTTACCGTTGTCCTTGCAAGGCATTTTATTTTGAAAATTGACAGAATGCACCGCTGCTTGATGTCCTGCCTCGTACGATCTGCTCTGTGTGGCTTGACACAACCGCTGTCTGCCTGTGGCAAAAATAGACTGGGCGCGTATTTTACGCGCTGCTGAGACGCTCTGAGGTGTGCCCGGTGGAATAACGAGCATTGTCTAGAACGTCCACGATAAGCTCAGCAGGCCGTGCTGTGGCCGTAACGCGCCGTTCATGGACCTGGTGGAGTTGGCACATCAGGGTCACCGGGCTCAGCAAACAGACAATATCATAAGTTCAAAGTTCAGCGGAGAGTTTCAGGGTCCAGTGGTCTGAAGTCATATACGGCTTCAGTGTTAAAAATATTACTGGGCTGCAAACGCTCATATAGGTGAAACCAGAATACACACACCTACACACACACACACACTCATATGCAGCCAACCTACCGTGACAGGGTGGGTTCTGTGAGGGAGCCTGCCCTCAATCTGAATTGGTCCAGCTCTGATCTCAGTTTCTCGATCTCCTCCGCCAGATGTGTCTGGACGAAACAATTTGACAAGACATCATTACAGTCGTCACATTGATGCACTGTGTGAGCTCTTGGTGCTGATTATTTTTATATTGCTTATTACTAACTGACGTTGTGATGTTTTCAAGTGTTTTCCATACCCCCCCACAGGAAGCTTATGACTATTCAACTGCAACAACAAACAACCAACCTCATTATTTCCCTATTAAAAAGTACTTGATTAAAGCAGCCTCATGTAAAATGTAAGAGATTTAAAAAAAGATGCAATCATCATTTCTTGATCTCTGAAACCTACTTTTTCATGGAGTGAATCTTCATATTGTTTTCTGTAACCTTCTGAGTCCTGGATTAATAAATTCTGCAGAGAGAAGGGAAAAAAAAGTCAGAGGTGAGAAAATCCACATCTTCCTGGCATTCGCTGGATAGAACAGATATTGACAGGTATTCATCGACATCGTCTTTAACCTTCTCTTCTAGAGCTGCCATCCTCTCCTTCAGGTGGAGCTGAAGACGCTCGTTGGACTCCGTGAGGAGTCTGTCCACCGTGTCCGACAGTCGCTTGTTGTGCTCTTCATTCATCTTTTCCCTCTGTCGAGCCTGGAGGGATTCAAGGACAAAACTGAAGAGTTTTTCAAAGTCATATCAATTGACTTTAAAAGCAATGTGGCCATAACCAGTTTTCAAAATGTTTGCTGTAAAACTTCTGGTTACTTTAAAGTGGTTCCCAACTTTTGTGGCGTTTAACCTCTGAAAACGAAGCAATATTTGCTAATCAGTTCTGTAAGTCTACCAGTTGTGGAAAGTACAACCCAAGAGACATTTTTTCTGCTCTGACTTTATCACTTTAAAAGGCAAGAAATATGTTAAATTATTATTTTATTTCTACTGAAAAGCCGAGGGAAGTGTGAAAAAATTAACAGAATTCTGTACACTCAAAATATGTTTTTCAGTTTTCATATCCCATTATAATTCTGTGACCTCACAGATTAACATCCACAGGTAAAAAAAAACAAGAAACGTCTAGTTGTTAGAATGCTGTTGAAGCATAAACCTGGTTTCCTTATTGATTTTTTAAAAGTTTTTTCACATGATTAAATCCTTTACAGAAATACATCACCCCACAAATGATCATTTGTATATCAATTACTCACCTCGTGTTACTTTGAATCCATGACGAAAACTTTTACGTCTCCAGGAAACGAAGAATCCAAAAAGTGAGAAAATTCTTCATAGATAAGATGGATAGATAACTCTCACTTTTAGTTTAGTTTTCTGTCGTAAAGCACAGTATGTTCTGGAGGTATTGAGCATACAATTAAAGGACACTTGGATTATACTGCTCAGGTTGTGTGAGAGTTTGTCAACAGATGTTTTAATATAATTTGCTGTTGTTAAATGTGGACCCCCATGACTTCCAATTCATTGAGAATTTTCTCAGTTTTTGGATTCTTTGTTCCCCATGGAGGCATGCTAGAAAAACAAGGTTTTCTTCACCAATTCAAGGAAACACAGGGTGAGTATCTGATAGATAAATAATCATTTGGGGGTTGAAGTATTCTTTCAGTTCTCATAAGTTGTTCTGAACTGCCTTTAAGTATGATCTACAATAAATAATGGTATGAAACTTTACCAATTCAGGGTTCACATCAGCTTTGTATCCGGCTCTATTTGGTCTCCTGCATGACTCCAGGCAGGCAAACTGACTTTGTGAACCATTCCTGAGGTTACCATTATCTTTTCTTTCTCAAACTGGGTCTTTAGTATTTTCAAATGATACTATAAAATGTCTCTTTAAAGATGCTAATGAGATCTAAAATAAGTAGTACATTATTGCATCATTTGTGAGCAATTTACAAACCAGAGTGTGTGAAACATTGATTCGGTCTAGTGTCAGTGGTGATAAATCAGACAATGTGTCATCAGTCGCAGTCGCCTCAAGCTGTCATGCTCCTGCAGGAGTGGCTGCCTGGTTAACGCTGCCTGGCACGACGCCTCCGCAGTGACTCACCCGTAACAGCTCCTGGTTCTTCTCCTCCAGCTGGCATTCCAAGTGCCGCATTCGCTCCTCAATGCTCCCGTGACGCTCTTCCGCCTACACATGGAGCACAGCATAGACAGGACAAAAGAGGGCACGATGATCTGCATGTTTGACAGCCTGAAAGGGCGACAAAGAAAAGCAGTGGCGACGACACAAGCCAAAGCCTCTACCCCAAACTCAAAGATGGATGTCTAACATTTTAAAGCGCAACAGGAGAGAGAGGGTCGAAACAAAGAGTGACAAGGAGGAGGATGGAGAAAGAGGCCACCAAAAGGACAGAATGAAAGAGGAAGAGAGCTCCTCCAGCACTGCCAAGTGTGAGCTCCAGCCAGAAGTTGCCATGCAGCTGTCCCGTGGTGGTAGAACAGCCAGAGCAGAACCCCAGTAAACACGCTCGCCACAAAACACTAATAAGATAAATGAATGAAATCTGCTCTCTACAGGAGTTGGCAGCAGCTGTGACGCCCTGTGGGACTACCTTCCTAAGAATGGAGTTCATGTCTTGGAGTTTAGCTTCCATAACAAAGTGATAATCATCGGGGGAGGAAGAGGAGCTGGAGTCAGACTACGTGGCCGAGGAAGAGGAGAGGGACATGTTGAAACGTCATGACATGACACCACGTGCACACAGAAAAATCTAGAGACGAGGGCATCTGTGGGAATGTGTCAACAGCGTGTGTGTGTGTTTTACCTTGGTGAGGGCTGCTATCCTTTGGGCCAGTTCAGCCTCGACCTCCGGCAGAGTCTCCGCCTTCCTCATGGTCTGCTGGAGCTTCTGCTCTGCAAGCTCCAGCCTCTCCTGTAGCTGCCTGTTCTTCTCCTCCATCTGAACACACAAACATCGACAACACATGCAGGTACTCATTTAGATTCATGGAATACTGCATACTGCAAATTCTCTGATTAAATTTTCAAATAATGTAGTTATATAAGGATGTGTCCCAATTCCATATTATGTAGAAAATATACAAAAGGTAGATAGTCGACAGTGGGCGTTTTCAGCCTTTTCGGCCCAAACATTTCAGGACACTGTAGACAGCCGATGAGGGAGCTCCTCTCTAAGAACTCGATAACATCAAGAGCTCTTTTCTGTTTGCACTCACACCACCAACAAGAACGCTGAAGTCTCATATTTCTCCCGTCACATACATGCTCTGTAAAGCCTGGATCTATATAACACACCACAGTTTTAAAGGTTGACTTTTAGTCAAAAACATGTTTTATGGGGTCACTGTGACACTGTGACACTGTCACCTTCAACCACCAGATTCTAATCAGTTCATTCTTGAGATTTTGTGTTCACAAAATGAGACAGATGCAGTATCACAGTGACTTTGACCTCTGACCACCCGTGGGTAATTGTGGAGTCCAGTCAAATGTTTGTGCCTTATTTGAAGGAATTCCCTCAAGGTGTCCTTGAGATATCACCTTCACAAGACTTAACTGAATGCAAGGTCACTGTGACCTTGACCTTTGGCCACCAAAATCTAATCGACTCATCGCTGAGTCCGATTGATTGTGTCAAATTTGAAAAAATTCCCTTGAGAAGTTCTTGAGATATCGCATTCACGTGAATGTGCGGATGGACAACAACGCACTGCCTCTGGACTTGGCTATTGCCGGCACAGAGGTTTAAAAAGTTCCTCTAGTCTGAAAAATGTATAGCATGTACTATACTGTATACTTCTACTACTTTTACAGAATTAGTAGCAAAATTGCACAGTCACAGTTGGCACTTGGCACAAAGCATCTTTTGAGCAAACGTACCAAAGCAAATCTGAATTGAGAGCACAGATGGTAGAATATTTTACATGGCTCTGAATCATAATGCAAGTTAGACATGAAACTAGGTTTCTGGGCACGGACCTCTAAGCCAATAAGAGGGTACAGGTGAGGTCAGGCTGGTGCCAGACCAAAAGCAGCAAGCATCAAAGAGGAATCTATGGATGGATTCGGATAAAGAGTAACACTAATTTGGCTTGTTGTCAGTTGGAGTGGTGGGTGCCAGCAGTTCGTTTAGTTAGCTTACAAAAGTATCGGCTTCTACAACAAATCTTACGTTCCTACAATAGTAGCTCACAGTGTTGGTACAAGCAGTGTAGGGAGGAGGGGCAAAATTGATGTTTACAAACAGTAACAAACATATACTGCGTTGTACACCTTTAAGAATAGTTAACAGTATTCATGTTTCTCCCCTTCTGTCCTGGCATATATATCTGAAAACAGTCTGTGAACATTAATCCCTTCCTTCTTTTCCTTTTAATGTCAGCAGAGCATCATCGCCTGGTAAAAAATAGCACCACAGATATCTTTAGTGGGAGGACTGGCTACTGAAGGCTCTGGCAGCGTGCCTCAACCCTCCTTCAAAATAGCACCATAACAGAGTCAGAATAGCAGCGGCTCTGCACTTGCCAAGAGTGACAGTGACAACTTTTGCTCAGCGTCCCGGTAATTGCCCTGATGAGGCATTCAGACACGTTATGAGGATGGAAATCAAAACCCAGCATTCGGTGACACTTCCACCAAGTGACGTGTATCTCTCCGTTGCGTGTTAAGACTTTTGTCCCCGCCTTCCTCTGAGCTCTGATCAGTTTTAAGACTCTTTTTTGGGGGGGGACTGTCTTGGCAGCCTTTGCCTTTAGCGACAGATGCTCTGCTCCCCAAAGCATCGGCCCTGGCAGCTCAATAAGCAATAATTAGACTGGAGTGGGCCAGGGCTGTGTTGTGTCAGATATTTTCTGTTTTCATTCGTATCACTATCTCATTGGTGTCTGGGATGACACTGGGAAACCGTGACTGTGTGTTTTGGTTTGCGATATCCTCCCTTAGTGACCTTTCATCCAACTTGTTTTCCCGTTTTGCTCAAAATTTCTTCTCAGCCCTTCATCTCGCTGTTCCGATAGCCGAGCCTGTATTCCCTCAACAACTCATCTTAAAAAATCAGCGGCCAGATCCCGGGGGTTCATCCTTCTGGCACCACAACAGGTGAACTCAACACACAGCCAGCGAGGATGTGTGTTTGTGTGTGGTAGCAGGGCCTTAACGGAAAGGTTTTAGAGGTTATATTATCATTTATTTTGCAATGTGGTCTTCTTGTTAACTCAATGATTGGTTGTGAAAGAAGAAATCTTGACTCTGAATTGGGAATGTCAGCAAGAGTATTTTTGACCAGTTATGCTTGTTGGTCTATGAATTAATTTTGTTGCTCTTCAGTTTTTGGGGGCCGTATTCACAAAGCTTCCTTATACAAAGAATTGCTCCTCGTGACAAAAGTCTAAGAATGTGACATTGTTGGCACGAAGACTGATTTTGTTGAACTAGAAACAGAAATATACACCAGCCCACCTTACTTAATTGAAGATTTATGAAACATTTACATTTTGAAAAAAAAAAAAAATTCTATAAGATCAAAGATAAATGTATATAATATAGTATTTTATTTTTTATTTGATTTAAATAAGTGTCTTTCCCAAAATGTCAAATTATTCCTCAAACAGAGCCATTACTTTGAAGCAACTTTCTTCGCAGCAAAGCCAAAAGAAGCTTGTGTGTCTCATGGTGTGTGTTTTTGTGTGTGTGTGTGTGCGCGCGCGCTCATGATTACTTCTTCTCGTATTAGTCTGACAGTCTTTCTATCCTTCCAGAGCTCAGCTGGTGCTTTAGCCTGTGCTCATGAAAACGTCAGTCAGTCTTTTATGGCTGGGCAATTTATCTAATTGGCTGCAATGAATCATAAAGAATCATTGAGAGCAGAATAAATGTGTATCACTGTTCGGTCATATTGTGCAGCGATACACCAAGTTATGAAGACGACTTTCAGCGATCCACCATCAAAATTCCTTCCCCGGTAGTAATTTTCTCTGACCTTATTTGACACAATGTCAAGAGGTTTTCTCGTTGCCAAACCTCTGCGAATCAGCTCTGAGGGTTTTGTTAACTGACAGGAACCATCTATCTCACACAACCAGCTGCATGCATGTTTAATGCTTTTCTGAATCCAGTTATATTGTGGGAAAAAAATGATGTTTCAGCTCTGAATAGTCAATTTTAGCAGCCACCTGGACAACTCAATTTGACAAAAAATGATCCGTTTTTGAAGAAAAAATCAGATACCACAGTATCTTGATAATCTCTCAGGATTAAGATCATGGGTAAATCTGACCTCACACAAACAGTACTTGGATTACACAGACCTGTCTGAGGAACGCCTCCTTATTGGCCAACTCGTTCTCCAGTTTGTCGTTGATGTCGTGCACCGAGGTGGACTCTCGTTGGGCGCTCAGGTAACGTTTTTCCAATGTTACGATCCGTTCCTCCATGTCCTCTTTCTGACACATGGCCTGCACACAGAAACACACAGTCAGAGCAATCAGAGAATAACATGCCAAAAAACATTATTTTTAGTATTTTGAAGTGAGGGCAAACAGCGTGTTTTTGGTTGCTGCTGAGTTTTGTCTTAAAGAAATACTCACCCCACATTATTATTTTTTACGGTCATCTGCAGCTCTAACTCCAGTCTTTAAACTCAAAGAAATATTTTTGCAAACATGAATTGCTGCAATCTAATATCTGCACAGATTTTATTTATACCACCATAGCTTCATTGCAGCATGTTATTATTACAAATACTTATGCAACGACTATGGAAACTAAAACAGCTACAATATTTATTATACATGTCCAGACGCCTTCACACAGTTACTGAACATAAAATGTAAACACGAAGCGGAGCTGCAAGATGACCATAAAGCTTTTGCCATCAGATTTGCTGCGTATATGACATGAGCGTAGTATAATTTAGACTAGAAACAAGTCACCGAATAAGACAATATAGCTTCATAATCACACAGCTGAGATCTCATATCTCACACTGCTGTTGTGAAACAAGGTCCCCCTCTCATGACGGCAGCATTATCTCTGAGAGCTCATTTCCTGCTCGGGGAATTGCTGCAGATACAAGCCCATGCAAGAACATGTGGTTTCAAAACCACAGAAAAAATAGTTCCACTGGGAGAGCTGAATAAACAGCTGCCCTCAGAGAAGGCAGTGCGGGTAATAATGAAGGGTCGGTCCGATAAGGCCGCAATCTCTGCCTCTGCCTTCATCGTTAGCAATCAATAGCAATTTCAGCCGAGGGCTACAGGGGGATCAGCTTATATTCATATCTAGTCCACTTCACCGGCATTCACCTTACACACACATATACAGAATGGGTTTATGATTGGGATCCTTAATTGCAAATGTTTGACACAAACATCCTTGTTTCTGCAGGAAGGAGGCATCTCACTGGCTGCTTTGGTGCTTTACACGTCAATAATGCAGCTTGAAAAAACCAAATAACAGTGGCAGATGCACAAACAGCTGCTTGTTTTCTAAGAAGTTTTTATTTATTCAGTGTGTTTACATGGACATGAATAACCCGCTTATGGTCTGTTTATTTTGAGTATTCTGTTTATGTGTTTATGTAAACGCCATTTTCCATTAATGAGAAACCCAATCTTAAAAAAAACAAAGAAAAAAATAAACTTGGGTGTATACAGGTTAACGAATAACCTGATTTCTGATATCCCAAATATGATCATAACCAGAATAAGCCTCATAAACAGGTTATTCTTGTCCATGTGACAGTAGCCATTGTTAGGAATGTGTTTTGGTGGTAAGCTGGGGTCTGTTTGTACGCTACATTTATAGGATTCACTTGTTTGCATGTGATTGTTTGACAATAAATCTAATACATATTCTGTTGCAATTGTATGTTATTGCAAATAATAATTGAATATATTTTATATTTTTCAATATTTTCATATCTATCTATATATTCATATTTTAATATTCAGAATATTGTTATTGCAAACATACCCTGAAATTATTATTTTAGGGCCATATCATACACCTCTAGCCAGAAATGTAATATATTAAGTGTCAGTACAGTCATTTCTCGGGTGCAGTTGCAGTGCAGACACACCAAGAATAAAGATATGGAAATCTTGTTTTAGGAGGGTGTTTTAAAGAAACAGGCACTAAAAAACAGCATTTCAGACGGAGTGTGAATACAGGTACACTCAGTATGAGAAAAATAATGAACATTACAGCATGTAAAAATGTTCTATAAACCCAAAATATAAGAATGAACCTGTAAATGAGCATAATATGCAACCTTTAAAGAAGCAGTGTGTGTATGTGTTGGAAAAAATACATAGTCATAAAGAGGGGGTGTGAGAGTTTATGCTAATAGGGGCTTTTTTTAGGCCACTGCTAGCCTTCTTTGATGTCTCTCTTGCAACTGTTATTCCCTTGCAAATGTGTGCATGCTTCTCCCAGTGTGTGTGTGTTTGTGTGTGTGTGCGTGTGTGTGTGCTGTAACCTCTTTGATGTCCCTCTGGTACTTGTTGTTCATCTCCTCCGACTTGATGAGGTCCTTCCGGGCGGTCTCCAGCTCCTGCTCCACCTCGGACACCCGAGAGGAGAGGGAGGACATGCGCTCCTTCATCTGGGCCAGCTCGTAGTTCTGCTTCTCCAGCAGGTCCTGCAGCTCCACCACCTGGCTCGCCTCGTGGGCCGACTCCAGAGAGCCGTTGGACAGACGCTGGGGGAGAGATGAGTAAAGACGGGACAGTAACTTTAGCTTCGGTGTGACAGCAAAATGATTGTATTTTATAACCCCACAAACAGTTGACTTAGGAATATGATACAATATTAATGAATGCACGCAGAAAAATTCACAGATGTATTCTGTGATTTATATATAGTGCGATACATGGACATAAATAACCCCTTTATCAGGTTTATGATCATATTCAGGATATTGTTACATAAGCAAAGAGAAATCGAGTAATTCATATTCCCCTTACACATCCCAGTTTCATTCAGAGTACTCCAGCAAGTATATTGAGATTTCTCCTAAAAGGAAATTGGCTTTTATATGCTTAAACATATCAATGGGATACACCAAAAACCAGATAAATGAAGAGTATTCATGTCTATGTCAACGCACTTGACTGTCTCTACAAAAATATTTTGTAATGCACAAAAAAAAAAATACTATTTGTTTAAAAATGTAAACCAATCCACATCAAAAATGTATTTCTCATGCACACACAAATATTTCTCCATGCATATGTATTTAAAAGTATATAGCTGTTTTCATTAAAAATATTTTCGGATGTTGTGACATTTATATACAGATTGTTGAACCTACAAACTCTTTATGTTTGAAATTCACTGAATTTGTTAATGTTGTTGTTACATCTGCAATTATGAACATCCTAATGGACATTAAAACGTACCACATCCAGCTGCCCTGTTGAGGTTAAACTCAGCAGCTTGTAGTATAGCTCCAGGTGTAAATAACAACTTCCTCTCGTGTATGATTTAATGTTTCCGCCATGAATGCTTAGTTAACAAGCCAGCACTTGCACTTAATTCACCCATGAGCAATTATCATATTTCAGTAGTGCAATAGTGACTTAAAGGTACTATTCCTTGCAACACTGCCTTAACTGGTACAATAATTCAACTGCTGCAATGCTCTGTGCACGTATTCAACCGTGCAATATTTTTCAGTATACTAATTCATTTTCACCAAAACCTCTTGAATGTATATTTAATGCAAATACTGTACATATTTCTTATTCCTAGCCATGTAAAGACATTGCAGCATAACATACATTTTCATATTTCTAAAACTTTTCTTATTTCTACTTAATTATAATTCTTTGAACTGAACATGAGCAATTGTAATCACTTCAGAACCTTAAATAACCTACAATAGTTACACTTTTACACTGAGGTTTGAGGTTTGCTAGCAACTTATGTTACTCAATATATTTAATAATATATAAGCAGGTGTCTATTTGTAAACAGGTGCTATTTGTGATTGTCTAACAGCATTAGGGTTCATATTATAGCAGGTTAGCTGATTAACCTGGGCTGTTTTTTGACATTATTAACTAACTTGTTAGCTTGTAGTGACGCTCCTAGTGTAGATAACAACAATATATCTGCATTATGAATGCTAGCAACGTTTGCGTTAGCTAATAAATTAGCCATTTAATGCTAACATACAACACAGAATCATTTGCTAGCTGCTAGCCAAAATACGAACCTACAAACGTTAGACGTCAAAACGATATTGGCAACTCACTAATATCTTACCTGCCTGAATATAAGTTGCGCATTATAACGTAAATTGCTGGCAAACCATAATAAGCAAAGTGGTAACTAGCTAGCTTGCTAACGATCTTCGGCTGTTTGTTTCTATTAGCTTACTTGTTAGGTTAGCTAACATTAGATTAGCACTACAAACGTTGCACGCATTCATAACGCAACATATGTTAATCACGCACGAAACGACGGTTGAATTACGTGGATTATCACTATTAGACGTCATGTTGCAGCTAAACGTCAAACTCTCCAGGCAGCTTGATTAGTTGGATGTTCATCCTCCTGTCTGCAAAATTACAGTCTGGGCAGATGTTACGCTGCTTTACGTGACCTGATCATTCAAACTGGAAAACGCGCTGACGTGATTGGCTGGAATGGAAATGAGGCATCTGATTGGCTACAGATAATTTTATGATGAAAAAAAATGCATTTGTGAATGAAGTCTTAGCAGGGAAGTTGTCATATATCAGAAGTGCTCACAGGTAATCGTATAAAGTAGCCTAAACTAAGTGTATTGGTCCAAAGTAACATTATTAAGTGCATTTATTATCCCGTATGAATATGAAAAATTGATAAAAATATAACCCCTTGAAACCTCTGCAAATGAGAATGATTTCTTTCAAAAACACAAGAAGAAGGCAATGAGCAACAAAAAAATAAAATGCCCTCCAAATAACAAGAAGTTGATAAAAAGTATAAGAAAATTTCCTGAAAATTTAGGAAGGAAAAAAAGTTAGTTAAAAACAAACAAACAAACACGGAAGTTATCTGGAAAAGTGCTTAACATTTATAATATTTCTGCAACATAAATTTAAATATGTAATTATGATATAACAAATAACAATAATAATAATAATAATACATTTTAATTATAGAGTGCTCTTCACAATACTCAAAGATGCTTATCAGAGACAAAAAGTCAATTTAATTTTTCCCCAAGAAATTTTTCCCAAGCTTTAAAAAAAAAAAAATTAAAAATCTAAAAGTTTTTTACATTTTGTGGAAACTGTTATCGAGTTGCTCATTGCCCTTTTACCTCATGTTTTCAAAAGAAATTGCACCAATTTGCTCACAGTTTACAGGTTTTAATATTTTTGTTATAGGCATCTGAAAGCAGCATAAAACAAGAGACATCGTGCCAGGTTTCAGAGGGTTAACAATACAAAATATAGTCAAATTAAATCATATTATCATTAAGACTTTATGTACATTTATTTGTGAATTTCTATTACAACTATTTAAAACAAGAAATACTTGTGTGTAAATCATAAGTACATTTGCAAATCTTTACAATTACATACAACAACTACTTCTGTGTGCATCGTTATTGTTAACTAAAATCACAAAATACATTTGTGAATCCTCCTCTGTTCATTCATTAACCCTTCAAAACCTGAGCAAATTGGTTTGATTGCTTTCTTAAACATGGGGGGAAAAGGCAGCGGCCGACTTGGCAAAAAATAAAGCAAAATAAAGTAGTAAAAGGCAACAAGAAGATTAAAATTACCAAAAAATGAGTTTAAAAAAGGATGGGAGGGTTATAAAAAATATGTATATACAAAACTAGGGAAGACTGTCTAGAAATAATATTTATTAATCTAATATATTGAGTGGCTTGCTAATTTAAAATTATGTAACATAAAAATGTGATAAAATATATAAAACAACTATTTTTAGGTCATTTTGTTTTTATTATTTTCTCCTTGTTTTTAGGAAGTTTTCTTGAAACTTTTTTTTTAAACATTTTTTTTCTAATTTTTGGGCCATGCCTTGTTAATATGCTTGTTATCTTCTACCCATGTTTTTAAAAGAAGTCAAACCAATTTGCTCAGGTTTCAAAGGGTTTCAACAACCATCTATGTCATAAACACAAGTTCACAAGTTGCATCTGAACACAGCAACAGACTGTGGTTATGGTCCAGATGGACGTTCAATCTGCAAACGATGTGCACCATTTGGTACTGTTTCCAGGCTGAACATGTTTCCTGAAAACAGTGTGCAATGATGTGCAACTGGTGTGTCCTCTCATTTGGTGGGTGTATCAGTGGTGCATACATAAACCAAATTCTAGTACGTTTTTACTGACATGTTTTTAAGTTCACACTTGCTTTGGTGATGCAAATGTTTGTATCCATTGCCAATAAAGCTCCTTTGCATTTAATTTAATTAAACCCTGCTGTATTAAAAGGCAGTGCCGTTGCGTAATGCAGCAGGGTGTTCAATGCACCAACGTTTCTATTTAAATAAACATTTTGCTGCATGCATTTGTCAGGGCTCATTTTGTCGCAGCCTTATTTTTTTTTTTTTTGGTTAATCAGAAACGTGTATCTTGGCAATCTGATCTTGGTCGTAATTGTCTTACAGGCCCATTTGGCTGGGGAGCATTTGGTTTGCTACATTTACAGCTCATGAATAAATCAAATCAACAATCTAGTGGCTTTTAAATATACGGTTCACACCACTTTCTCTTTTGAAAACATGTTTCAACCACATTCGGACTTGGGGATAAAAAAAAATAATTTAAAACATCCAATACAAAATGCAACTTTGACTGAAAAATAGACACATTACAAAGATTAAAATGCACCAGGTGAAAAAACTATTTTCTGATTTCCTGCCATTCCCCGGCTTCTTGTGGCGTATTGAAGTGGGCCTTGAGAAATCAGTCTCGCTCCTACTTCAGATACCATTTCTTCTTTGGAGAGTTACAGGCATTAGCACTCTGATAAATTCGTGTCGAGGAGCTGGAGGCCTTGGCTCTGCTCCTGCTTTGATTTCGGATGGTGACAAAGACTGTGTGACTGAGAATCACTCCAGTCTCCTTTGGAAAAATTACTTTGACACTTGCATGAGTAAAATGATTAGGGCTCGCTCTGTGCAGCTCGGCGGGTCTCTGCATGAGGTAGATTAATGAGGGGGATGCCAGAGAGATCCAACTTAAGCAGAGCATCAGATAACAACTTTATTATCACCACTAAATAACACCCTCCTTTCAAATAACAAAGCTTTATGTTTGAGTGTAATCACTGTAGAGCAGGTGGAAGTGAAGACTCAGGAAAAGTGATGTCTTTATTCTTCGTCTCTCTGCTGTATCGGGCCCAGCTGCCCGTCCTCGGCCATCCATCTGTGAGGACCAACCTAATTGGGCCTCTCTGCCGGCTGTCTGTGATCAATGATTCACCCGAGCAGGGAACAAGACCCACTAAATCACACCACTGATTTTAATACCGGCGCACCGGCACCGGGCCGCTCTCATAAAAAGGACCAACTTTCAGGATTTGGCTCTACTTTATTGCAAAACGTCCCGCAGATGATAAATTATGCATCTGTGGCTCCTGTTATTGTGCCCGCTTCACAGTCATGTGAAATTAAGACCCCTGTTTTTTAAGACTGGGAAAGTTTGAATGAGCAATCTTTTTATATCTCACAAGAGTTTAGACAAAGTTTTATATCCACATGAGCAGATACATTTTAGGGTTTAGTACAGATAGAGGCACAGATACTCTCAAAAAATACTTGAGTACACTTATGAGGTATTATTACTTCCTTACAGCACTGTCTACACTGCAGTGTAACGTTACCATCACAAAAAGACAAACAAAAACAAAATTGCAGTGAGAGTAAGGGCCTTGAAATAATTCATAAATGATCCCAAATCACATAATAATCACATTTTCCTGTTCTTCTCATTCTGCACACATGATGTAAAATGCAGAAACACGGCTGCAAAGTTACTAATGTTTTATTTATTCATCTATCTTTCACAAAGATTCGTCTTCTGTTACAATTTAAAGTAAAACGTTAGCGAGGTGTAGAGTTTGCCACTGAATCTGTTCTTTAGCAGTGATGGGCAATGTAAGTAACCCAGGCTCAGTCCAGTGCTGCATGTTTATGAAAAATGTAAGTGTTAAAGCAGCAGGCGTCATCTGTCAGACTGCATTAGCTGCTTATCAGGCAGATCCAGGTCTGTGCGAAAGGTCTGAGAGCTCTGCGGGTCAATATGCACTTCAAGAGCTGCCGCTTCCTCACTCTGACTCCGACCTCCCCTCTCTGTGACCTCTTTTCACCTGTCACACTAACGACAACCAAAGGACAGGTGCAAATCAAGTGGAGAGGACTGTGCTTCCTGTGAGACGTGCGTCGTGCAGATCAGGGTTGTCATCCCACCCAGTGATGGCAATGACACTGAATAACCAGCGCTCGCTCTCACTTCAACACATTTTAGCACACACACCATTTCTTTTGCATATATATACACAGAAACAAAAACAACACACTTTGTATTTGCTCCTTTTATCTTCACAAGACGATAGCTGTCTGCTCATTAGCCCATCCCTTCACACAACACACCCTTCATCTTTTTTTACCCCCGACATCCCCCCGCCTTCTCCAGCAGACCGGTCGAGTAATCGCGTCTCCATTGATCTACCCAGGTATCCTCTGTAAGATGCAGATGCAGCCGTCTGCATGTTAAAAAAGATTTCAAAGGTCTGTTTGGGATTCGGGGGCCCGGTTGTTTTGGGCTCTGATGCAGTGTCTGTTTTGTTTTATCTAGTAAGCAGTTACACCTCCGTCTCTAAATTAATAATCAGAGGGAAATTTGTATTCAGTTATGCAGCTTCACGTGTGCTCCTGAATAATAAGAGAGGCTGAGGTCACAGCGAGAGCCGACGGCTGACTGTGGGTCACCTTCAGAACACCAGCAGAGCTAAATGGATGATCAAAACCTTAGAATAACATTGTACTTAATAACATTATACTGACATTTAAAACAACAGGCGAAACTACGTATGCAGGAATTATTTGTGTATCACACCAACAATTTCACTCTGACACTGAAGAAACTTAATAATGACCGACGAGGGCCCTGATATTATTTAAAGGGCAAGTTTGGTATTTTTTCTGAACCCTATTTTCCTGTGTTTTTGTGTCTAAATCACTATTGACAAGAACATGTTGTTGTCTAGCATTGAGTGAAACAGGCTGCAATGTAACCACTCAGGGCACGTTTGTGCCATCAAGTTTTTTTCACTGTCGGGCTCAGATTGTTATTCTAACTTTATGGAAAGGATCCTAACAATAACAGCCCTTTTTGTGAGAGAGTAAGATCCTTTTTGTGTAATCAAAAACAGCCCCGACACTGCTATCGTAAAAACCACCAGACTCCATTTAAATAAACAGTAATTTTATTATTCTAAAAACACTTCATTTAAAATCGACCAAAACAAAACAAGATGTCTTAGTTTGTCGTTTCACTGTTTCAACAATCAACAATTGTGGTTGGTTTGAAATAAACCCTTAATTCACCCAGTTCAATGTGAAAATATGCTGGCTATGACATGCTGACATGCTAAAATGACAGTTTACTTAAAAGAGTCTGGTGGGTTTGTGAATTCAGGGTTATTTCCTGTAAAACAAAAAGGATCTTACTCTTTAACATCACATGTCTCGCTCAATACTGAAACAATTTCAAAACGTGTTGTTCCCATTAGTCACTTAGACACAAAAACATGGCAAAATAGAATTATAATTACCAAACTTACCCTTTAATATTGTGTAACCACACAGGTTGTGCCGTTTGTATATACTGTAAAGGTTTAAGAATTACTTTAACATTTTAAGACTTAAATTTGCTTGTGTGCTAAATTATTGGTTTTTAGTCTGTTTTATTTATTTTGAATGTGTCCTCTTTTATTGTAAAACACTATGTAACTGTGTTTTGAAGCATGCTATATGAATGAAGTTTGTAATTATTATTTAATATCTTAAACTGTGCTAATTTTGTGCAGAGTTTGACCACCTCCTATATGTTGACATAAAGCCAAAAACTTATCAGCCAGTAATGACAGTATCCACTTTTGCAGGAAAACGTTAAACCAAAAAGTTGTATGTCCATTGATAAGTTTAAAATAAATGTCCATTTTATCAAGAAAAAGACTCACCTTGCCATGAACCTTCTGCTGAGCTTCACTTCCCTCCAGGATGTCCTCTCCTCCGTCCCCGGAAGCCACTTTTCTCTGAATGTGAGCATTTTGTTCCCGTAAGGCCACAATCTGCAGGAGGACAACAAGCACAAAGATTAGAGCTGAAATACACAGAAAACCTGCAAAAGCATACAAACACTTATGTTGGAGGTCGCGAGAGACGAAATAAAAACAAGCTCAGACTGATTGATGTAATTGCATTCCCTTCGATGAGGCTTTACAAACATGTTGAAACCTCAGTGTTTGAACTCGTCACATTTCCCTCTTATGCAACGTCAGTAAATTACAGTCTGTCCCTCTCCGAAGGAATTTGTGGAAAAACAGCTTCAACCAACATGAAGCAGGAAGCATGTGAGCACTGATACAATCACTATAATTATCAGGTAGTGCGGACCGCATGTCTCTTTCCACCACCTTAAGCAACTGTCCTAAAGTCATAATCCTGTCAGACGGTGACCGACAACAACAATAATTAGGTTCTTCCTCGACAGACACCGTGTGATTAACGCTTTCCTCGTGATGGGGAAGAGAAAGGTAGACAGTGCACCTCACAGCTGCTTGTCTCTCATTAACAGCTTGAAGCCCCTGAGACTTGGTGGTGCCTCTTCTACTTTCCAAAACAAGACTTTCCACAACTTAAAACTTGTGGGTGTAAGCTACATGTACTGTAGTAATTTGAACCACGCAAAATGCCCTACCAAAAATGTCAACTTCTAGTAAAAACATCCACCTCTTATTTCAGTGCAGCTTTGAAAAACACTGCAGTAATTTGCTAAATTATAGTGCTATAATGTGCTCAACAAAATGGGGAGGGCAAAAAGTCAAGCAGCAGACTGAGTCCAGAGGCATTTCCAGCTGGGATTGTGACAACAAAATCAGATATTATTGACAAACATTGCACATTTTCAGCTGTGGTTTTACCCACAAAATTTGGTATTTTTTAACGAGACATCAGGACATTTACGGTCATGTTTTTGGCGACAAACAAAGGTTTTTTCATGAGTTGATGGGACATTTTTAGCAGTGTTTATGGTAGGAAAAGCTGGTATTTTTTAGCCAGACATCGGGAAATGCCGTGATTTTGGTGACCAAACCGGGTATTTTTAACAAGATGACAAGACATTTCAAGCCATGTTTCTGACAACAAATCTGGGTATTTTAAGTCCAATCAAGATCTTTTCCTAAACCTAACCAAGTGTCTTTTGTCCATAACATAACTTCACATTAACCAAAGCACAAAGAAACGTACAATGCCAACATTTATTCTGGCAATTGGGTTGGAAAAACTTTTACAGTCACAGAAAGTAGTCCATTGAACCGGGATGCTTCTTCTCTGTTTAAAAAAAACCTCTTATCCCACTCTTATTGTCAGCAGCCAAGAAGCAACTCCATCAACCAACAACCAGAAACTACTGAACATGTGCCATGCTGTTAGCATGACTTGATTAAAGCTGCATCCTGCTGCTTCCACTCTGTAAGTTTTCAGACACTTTAGAAATGCTTTAATCTCCGAAGCACCAGGGTTCTCGTGTTATTCCTTTTTTGTCCTTTTTTTTGTGATTTCAATTTCCAAGCAGCCCAGATACTGTATCTGTTATTAGATGCCTCACAATATATCTGTAGTATACATACAGTTTGCTGCAGAAGGAGTTGATAATACAATTACTTGAAGGTCATCTTTGTTCAGAACAAATAAATTGGGATGCTCGAAAATCTGCTCCTCTGTAGGAAGCGAGAAAATTGCATTTCTTCCGACAGTAGATATTTGCTGTGAATGAAACCGTGAAGGAATCCTCAGCATAATCAATGACACGATGGTCGATCGAATTGAAACGCTAACTTTGAACTGATCTGATTCAAACTTAAATCTTACATTAACCTATTCAGATCCCACATCCACTCCAATGGACACAACTTTTCTAGGCTGTCTAGATCTATGTGATAACTGTCAATCAATTCCACCTGAATGCAGACTTCTTTGATAGGATGTCTATCAACCAATCACAATGTAGTGGAGCCACACCTGCTTTATAACAACACTGCCGACTGTAAGGAAAGAAGGGAGTGCAAGACACATTTTAATCAATTATTCATACAGACAAAATACATAAATTGTGTTCAAACAGCTTTGAAAAGTAAACATCTGATGTTATATCACTTATATATGTAAAAAAGGTAAAATATTTACAGTTTTCACTCAGGATTTTTTTCCATGTCACTGGAAAATGAAAAGAGGAAATAAAGTTTATATGGGGAGGCACTTTAAGATTTTATTTTCCGATGAAACAATAAGCTTTATTGTTTCTTATTGGTTATGTTCAGGAGTATTTATCTCTGAAGGGTTTCCACATACTATTTCAGGAGATACTTCAGAAATTAGTGCAAAAAAAAGTCTGTCAAGACCATTTATTGTAATTATCTCTTTTAAGCAATTTTTGTGTTAAAATACATTGTCCGTTGGAATGGAGAGGGGAAAAAAACATATAATTATAATATTTTTTTGCTAATGGTTTGTGAGTGCATTTAGAGAAGAAATCCATCATTATTAGGTTTTTTTTGTGTTTGAAACATAATTGGGTTCTGAGTGGGTTTAAGCGCGAGTCAGTATTTATTTAACGCGGGAACGTAAGGCAGTATGAGACGTTTCCTCCCATCCGCATTGGACAGGGTTTACCTCGCATTAAGTCTGGACACTAACTCTGCAGCCAACAGCCAACAAGAAGAAGCCAACAGCTTGGCTTCTTCTTCCCTGTTGCACATCGACTACACACCGTCTCTGTTCATTATTTTTAACGAGGGCATAATTATGCCTCCGTATGTTTCTGCACCATTATTCTGAGATTGTCTGTAATTTCTCCGGCTCAGAGATCAAACAGCAACACCACCCCTGACAGAAAGGCACAACAAATGACGACCGGAGTGCTACAGATGCATCTCCAGCTCTGAAATTACAAAAAGGGAGACGTTTGACAGATGCAAAATAAACATGGTGCCCATTATTTCTTTTTGATGTTGTTGATCTACCTCTCATCAAAAAGCAGACATCTGATGGAGGAGGAGAAGAGGGGCAAAATGCACGAAATGGGCCTTTTTTTGCTGCACAGCATCATGCTTTCCTTATCTTTCTTTAGCACCTCTGTGGTGGACTGAGAGGACTGTCTGAGGTAATGTGATGGAGAAGAGATTGGACAAATGTGAGGACTGAAGGGAGGGTTTCTTAGAGTATAAAAGATTGATTTTGTCAAGGTGAGAGCTGGGGGCATGCACGTCTCTGGTGCAATGCGCTTAAATTGCAATCAATCAAATGCATGCACACATACACTCACAAACATATATACACACACAGATCATGAAAGCAAAAAATACACTTCTTTTTATGTGAGAAGGGTGTTCATTTTTTTTTGAATGTGCCTGTGATAGTGCTGGGATTTCTTTGGAGAAGATGTGAGAGTTAGCACACAGGATTAGAACAGGAAGAATAAAAAACATGTTTCCTCTGTCAAAGTCTTCCATTTTACTTAGATTTGACTGCTCCCAAGGCTTCATATTATTAAGCTGTTTTCTATTACTGAGTCCATAAAGTCTTGTTTGCTAAAATCATGTAAAACTAGCAATAATGCCATATGCCTCAGTGAACCTGTCAAGTTGCAGTTATTTTTTGACATCCATGTCTGTCCAGGTTCAACGTGAAGCCATGACAGTAGAGAAGTCTTCAAATATGGATGTTGCGGCAAAAAAACTGCATATTCTAAAACAAGGATGCTTCACACACATCTTCACCCCGGCAGCACCGACGTCACATATCTATGCAATCAGCACAGTTTCAAGGTATAGACCCAAAATTAGTGTCACCAGCATGTGACCAAATGCCCCCCCTTATCTTTTTTCTGAAGATTAGTAAGTCACAGTGAAATTGACCTTTGACTTTTTGAGTAGAAAATTTCAGCACTTAATCATTCTATTACATTTTTGTGAAGCTTTGTCACAATTAGTGGATGACGTCTTCGATTATCGCAAAAAACATGATTGTAAGGTCACTGTGACTTCGACCTTTGACCACTTAAATCTGAGCCGTTCATTATTTAGTCAAAGCGGATGTTTGTGCCAATTCTGAAGAAAAATCCCTCAAGGCATTGTTAAGATAATAGGTTTAAGAGAATGGGACAGACACAAGGTCACAGTGAACTTGACCTTTTGTCCACCAAAATCATATCAGTTCATCCTTAAGTCCAAGTGGACGTTTGTGCCAAATTTGAAAATAAAATTCCCGTTCTCGAGATATCCTTTTATAAGAATTAGATGGATGCAATAACACACTGATCTTGACCTTTGATCACCACAACCGAATCAGTTCATCCTAAGTCCAAGTAGACGTTTGTGCCAAATTTGAAGAGACTCCCTTCAGGAGTTCTTGAGATACTGCGTTCACAAGAATGGGGAGGATAGACCAACAACTTAAAAACATAATGCCTCCTAACAAAGCTATCACCGGCGCTAAGGCATAAAAATCTATTCAATTTGTCACCTATTTTTCTCAGTTAGCTTTTTATTCCGAAGGGCCGGGTCTTAAAAGAACACAAGATTTTCATCCAACAGTTTTTTGTTTTGTTTATTTCACCTGTAAGATTTCTGGCTTTGCTGGTTTGTCTGTGCGCCTCTCACTCGGTTGGCCAAGACTCATTTGGAAAAAGATACTGTCTCGTACTTCTGGGCACCAATCAGCTTTTAGCAGTATTTGAATCAAATCTGATGACAGGTGTGGGTTTGTTTGTTGACAAGCTGCTGTCAATCACAGTGAGCTTTTGAGTATCAAAATCTGAGGAAAAACTCAAAAGGAATACTTCAGCCCGCAAATTTGTATATCAGTTATTTATGCTGTTATGTTGAATTCCTGAAGACGTTTTTCTCGCATGCCTCCGCAATGAACAAAAAACGGAAAACATTCTTGATGGATCGGAGTAAAAGGGGTCTGCGATATCAGAAGATCTGTTTGAGCATAAGTCTCACGTACAAATCAATCAATACATCACTTGGAGGTGAAGTATTCCTTTAAAGCTTTTTTTTCTTAAGTTTTAGTTGGATTTCTTCTTATTTCATCATTAAATTTTAATTTTATAGTATAATATTTGATACAGGAAAACGGTCTTAAACTAAACAAGACATTTTGGACTCAAGAATAAATAAAACTTGCTTGATGAGATGGAATTTTTATAAATGTCAATGGTTTTTGTAGTTGTTTATCATATAATTATTATTTTATCTGTTTGGTCCGTTTCTGATTGTGGGTGCAAATTAGTTGTTCAGCCACCCGAAGCACTTTTAAATTGGAGTTTTTTCAAAATGTGTCACAGTGTTGATTAATGTCCAGTGACTCCTATAAATAAGCAAAACAACAATTTATGCTCAGACAGATTCCAACAGATTCTGCATTACAGTTTGGTGCAAAGCAGCAAATTACAATCAGCAGCAGTAATCAGTGTGCAGCCACTTAAACACCTGTGACTGGATGAGGTCAAAGGCCGCTGATTTCATCTGGCGTGGCCGTGTTGTCCAAACCCCCGTGGGGGAGAAGGGACTCATACCAGACCTCCATCACAAATCAATTACCGGTTCGCTGGCTCGTGGTCTGCCCGCCTCCCTGGAGCCTCTGAAGCGTGGACATTTTTATTCTGCAAAGCCGGTTTAACTGCCTCCTCCACCGCCTCAAGGGCCAATCACTCATCTGTCCGCAGCACTGACAAGTGTAGTGTTAACCATTTACGAGGGACGGCCCCACAGATGTACTGTACGGTCTTTCTAACCTTGGCTGTGTGATGTGAGAAAAATCTTCAGTGCTACATCCTCGACTGTGATGTCTGTCGGGGACTTTACAGCTTAAAAAGCAGACTTTGTCAAGAAGCTGTAAAACTGAAATGAGAGACAGCTTTGGGATCCAGCGGCCTGCCACGTTATTTTTTTTAACTATTCGCTCCTTTTACTTGTCTTTGAATTCTCTCTCTGTCTGCTCAGATCCGACACCGTCTAATGTTGGATTCAGACCACTCTACTGTCAGACATTCCTCTCTGTGTTTCTCTCCTTCGGTCCTCTCGTCTCCAAACCCTGGCAGATGTTCTTTGACCGACTGCGCTCTCATTAACACAAACACCTCCGCACACAACCTGCCTCTGCCTCCCACCTGCCTTCTCTATTTCTGTCTTTGCTCTTTTTGCATTTCCTCTCTCCTCTCCCTGTCTGCCCTTCCTCCCACTCCAACCGCTCCCCCCCTCTGCTTTCCACTCCCCTTACCCCTTCTTCTTCTTCTTCTTCTCCTCTCCTCACCAAATTTTATTCTCAGCCTGAATGTCAGACTGGCATGTCTGACAGGCTGTGAAGTGCCAGCCTGAGGGTTTATTCCTCAGCTGGAAGACAACCATCTGCAGTGTGAGAGGTGCTCAGGTACTTCAGCCTGCCTGAGCCAGGAGGTTGAGAAGGAGTTAGGCCACCATCGCAGAGAGTGGTCACTCTTCTGTCAGCCTCAGCCACTCATGTGCACAGTGTACAGATGAGGGTGGGTGAAGCCTGCAGAGGTGCTCTGGGTGTTTGAGCTGATACATAATTCAGGACATGTCACTGTATGTTTTAGATTCACAGCCACATAAAGGAGCAGGACAGAAGTCTGTTCATTGTGAATTCAAACATGGACACATGTTGCAGTGTAAAGTACGCAACAGTATCTAGTTAGCTGACATTTTATATTGTTTTTTATATGTTACTATTTGTCTTCATCGGGCTTGCTTTTCACAAATTTCACTTTTTAATTGTCACTTTACATTTTCAAATACATATATATATATACATATAACTGGCTATAAGCTATTAAAGTCCAATGTCAGCAATAGAAGACTTCAGTTCATGTGGTTATGCATTCATCCATTATTCACATTCAGTCTAGCTGTGGCAGCTCTTACCTCCTGATTGGCTGCTGTCAGCTCCTCCTCCAAGGCAGACACCCTCTCCAGTGACACTCGTAGTCTCTCTCTTACCTGGAAAGCAAAACAAAAAACCAACACGCATCATGAAATACTTGTTGATCTCTCTGATGGACTGTATTATTAACTTGAGCAGATTTCTACATTTTCTCAGAGCTGGACTGATCGCAAAGGATCTGACAGAAACGCACTTTTTTCCCTCTGACTACTGTTTAAATTAGAGTCTGGGCAATCAAGGGTTAACACAGCATAAGAAGCCCTACTGCTGCAGCACAAAGAGCTGTCCTCTTTTCCTCCCTTAGCCTCACAATAATAGTTTGCTGTGGCTTCAAAGTGGCGTTTTGCGGCTTTCATTGCTTGTGGCCGTGGCTGTGATGGAGCAATTACTCGCACCGCATGGTCATTGTACACCACCGCTGCTACTGCCGCCACACAGGATGTCAGATCTCAAAGGATCCAGATCCTGGATTAGGAGTTAGCCGGGGTCTGAGCGGGGGACGCCCCCCCCCCCAGCTGCACAAGACAGCTTTTATGCAGTTGAAAAGCATGTTGCTGGCCCTGCTTTATAAATGATGGCTTTTAGAGGAGAGCATGAATGGATTACAGGGGCGGTGGTGATATCACACAGGGGGCGGAGGTCATAAATCAGCAGGCTGTGAGGAGGCAGGAGACACGCCGGTTGGGAGTAAAACCAACAAATGATACCATAAACACAGATGACACTGTGGCAGCAAAATATGTCACAGTCTCAATAGCACTTTTTACCCAGACTGCGTGATAGAGCTGCTGGGAAGTCCATTCATGCTGCCGGCTTTACTGTTTTATACAGAACCAAACACTGCGGCATCATGTCAAACGTGTGTGATTTTGGACTGCATGGAGGCGTACTGGAATCCATAAAAGTGTGAAGTGTAACACAAGAGTTTCAGCCTCTAGTGTGACATAAAACGTGCACGGACAGCACTTTCTAAACAATAACAAACCATTTGCCTTCTCTGTTACACGGTGGCTGATCTCGTCCTCTGCTAAGAGGATAAGGAGCTCTTTGACCTCAATATAGGTGGACATTTTCAGCCGCTGTTCTTCGTCTTTGAGGTTGCTGCCAACTGCTGTCAGCTGATTTTTAAATCTCCTGCGCCAAAAAGTCACACCCATCACGTCCTGCCAGCTGTCATTTTTACACAAACATTGAATTAGCTCAGTTTTGACCTCCACTGCCAGCTTTAAGAATATTATTTTGCAGGGGGGGCGCCCATTAGCTCACCTGGTAGAGCGGGCGCCCCATGTATGGAGGCTGTGTCCTCACCACAGCGGCTACGAGTTCAACTCCAGCTTGCAGCCCTTTGCTGCATGTCATCACCTCTCTCTCCTGCTTTAAGCTGTCCTATACTAATGAAGGCAGAGAGCCCCAAAAACATCTTCAAAAAAGAATATTACTTTTAAAATAAATAATAATGGTTCCACCAAGACACAGCAGACAAACTGCGTGCTGCTTATAGGCAGACAACTTGAAACCAAAATGCTGTGCTAATGGAGGCACACTTACCTTCTCGTCTAGGGCTTTATGGTGTTCGAAGAGGGACTTGAGTGCTTTGAGGACCTCGACTTCACTGGAGACTCCCGAGGGAGACTGAGCCTGCCGCTTGACCACCGTCATTCGAAGTGACCGCTCGTGTCTGGACACCAGGCACTCCAGATGCTCCAGCAGCAGCTGAGGAGACACATGAGAAAAATCACTGTTAACAACATCATCATCATCATTGGAGAAAAAAATAAATCCCCCTCACAGCAGTGTAACAGGTGAAGTGCTGATAAAACATAGAAATAATACGAAAGAATCCAAATGAGAAAAGGTTTGCTGCACACCAAACCCCAGCTTTTATTCTTTTAATTTATTAAGCATTTTTGCAAGCAGTAACAACACATCAAAGTGTGCTTCATCAGGCTCGCACCCAGACCTTAAAGACAAATCAACAACATAACGTGGCTAACACATAAAAAATACAATACAACTGTAATGCAAGGCAGACATCAGTAAGGAAACAATTTAGGTGGTTTTTAATCTTAAACACCCTCTTTTACATTACATTTAACTATAACTGTTATAATTCTCATCATCATCCACATTGTTAAATCGTTATTTTATTCAGTTAAGTTATTTATTTTAACAGGTATTTTTAACTGTATTTAAAAGTCATTTATAATGTGTCTCTTTTGCACTTTGTCTCAATAATATTTATGTAAAGCACTGTGAATTGCATTGTTGCTGAAATGTCCTACACAAATAAACTTGCCTTGCCTTATTTCATTTTTGGTGAAATTTGTTGCATATATATATATATATATATATATATATATATGTATATATATATATATTATATATAGCAGCTTTTCAGAGTAAAGGTATAAAAGATGCGAGTACTGCCGTCCTTCCAGCAGAGTCCAAAAGGGATTATGCTAATCTGGGCTGCTACAGTAGGTAACATGTCAAGTCAACTGCTGGCAGACAGCTTCACTGACAGATGAGATGAGATGCAGAGCTGCGGAGCTGACATCAGGAAAACTACACGACAACAGCAACTGGGAGTAAACAACCAGGATGCGACTGGGAGAGAGAAAACCAGTGTGGCTGCAGAGATAAAACATTATTCATTACTGTTGCTTGAGATCAGAGTATAAGATCATCTGCTTTCATTTCCCCTCGTTACTCGGTGCTGCGGCATCATGTGACGCAGATCTCGGCACTTCATTCCCTCTCGGATATTGTCAGAGGACATGATATTACATCCCGGAGATAATGATCTGGTCAGAGGGTAAAGTTCCAGCTGAAAATGACCTCCCAGAGCGTTCCTAGAAAACATTGCGTGTCTTCTTTCCCAACATTTCTTCACTTCACGAGTCTAAAGATCCTCCGCTGAAGGCTGCAGCTGGATTAAATGGATTCTGTGGTTAACCACTACGAAGGAAATCAAACTCCCACTTGATATCACTACTTAACTAAAAACAGCTGCATTTTTTTCTAACTAAGAATTACACAGTGAGGATGATATTTCATTATTCAAGAAGGTTGGAAGCAATTTGATGTAGGAAAAAAGATAATGACAAATACAGAGATGGAGTTGACTCTGGGAGCAACAGGCAAGGCCGAACACGAGTTTAAAAGAAACCTAAAATCCATGAATCTAATTTATTCTCTTATATATTTATCTTGATTTATTTAGTTAAAGAGGAACTCAAAAAAGCATCGCCATTGTGCAACACAAGCATCACCTGCAAGTCTCAGTTGCAAAAAAGACACAAGAAAGTCTCAAGTCACTTTTTTCTACTTTGAAAAACTTTTTAATCATTGTTATTGTCGTTGCTATTGTCATATTCTGCTATTCGTTTGACATCACTTTTATGCTGTCATTTAAATTTCTGTGTTTACATTTGCATTTCTTATAAGATTATGAAATTTTACCTTTTCTTTGGTATCAGCTTCAAATAATCCCACTTGTTTTTTTGCCTCTCCCTGCACTGTATACTGTTTTTTTTCCCTAACATT